>NW_026089631.1:0-53949 GCF_024586455.1 Bactrocera neohumeralis | reverse complement strand
TCATATATGAAGTCTTTCTTGAAATGAATATTGTTTATTTATTATTTTTTCTAGGGAGTGTATGTCAATATGTGACTAATCCACCCCTAGATTCAATGGTCTCCATTGAATAACTATATTCATTTTTCTTACAATTTTTTTGATTTTTACTGAAAATTAAAAATAAAAAAATTTTATTTAATATTAATCTTTCGTACAAAATTAGTTTATATTTTCTTTTTTTTATGCAAAATATTTTCTTTGCATTTTTCTTCAAAAACTTCTTCTTACAATCGCCACATATAGTTTTGAATATATTTTTTCTGAAGCTTTCCACAAAAATTGCTTTTATCATATTTTCATAAAATTTGTTTTCTAATATCTCTTACAAATAATGTGTTTTTTTATTTATTTTTCTTTCAAAAATTGTTTTTTTTATATTAATCTTTCTTTAAAAAATATTTTTATCAATTTATCTTTGATTTGCTTATTTTTTCAAAGGTTTTTAGTATTTCTGCTTTATCGTCTTCTATGGTTGTTTTTTTTGTATTTTTGAAGTTGTCATATGTATATTTGTTGATTTCCCGCTCCTATTATATTATGGTTATTATTCTCTATTACTTCTGGATGTTGTAATATGTTTTCCCTATCTTTAATCTTGAAATTTAAATTTTTATTTAACTTGAGTTTTGTACGCTTTTTTAAACTTTGAATCTTTAGATATTAAGTGATTTCCCTTGTTTACTCCCTTGTATCTTGGCTGTGCTTTGTTAACTCTATGATTCTTTATATATTTATTCTGAAAATCTTGTATGTTCACTCTTCACTTTTCTTTTTAATTGATATTATTTATTATATTTTCTTTTTGCTTTTGTAATTTTTCTGCGAGTTTGTTTAGTTCTTGTTCGGAAAGTAAGTTATTTATGAAATGAATTATTATAAGCGGTTATTGCTTTGAATACTTTCTCTTTCAAATTGTCGTTGTTATTTGCATCAGCATTAAAAAGTCTTAGGTGTTCAATCAAAGTTAAGTGAAATCTTTCAACATCTGCGTTTCCTGTTTTATTATAAGTGGTCGTTAGGTGTAGGTTTATTTTATTATCTTTTAAGAATTGTTTTATTGGTACTGAATCTAATTCATTGTATGTTACTAAAGTTTCCGGTTTGCCTAAATATTGAATTCTTTCTTTTATGGCATTTACAATTGATATCCAAGTTCTGTCTTTTAAGATTTGGCTGTTGCGTATTTTGTTAATTTATCGATGCTTGTGAGGTACATTATGCCTCTTTGTGGGTCCCAAATATCAAAATGAACAATTTCATTATGTTTTTTAGGAGTTTCCGTAATATTTAAACTATGTTTGAGGCTTTCTGTCGAACTTCGCTTTATTGCATACTTCACAATTATTGATATATTTCTGTATTTCTTTTTGTAACTTGGGGTAGTAGTGTGTTTTTTTATTTCCTCAAATATTTCATATATTCCCCTGTGATTATTTTCCAGGTGTTTCTCTTCTATCAATGTTAAAAGTTCTCCTTTATCTGTTACATCTTTTAAAATTATATTTGATTTTATTATTTTCAGATTTGCATTATTTGCGAAAAATTTTATATGTAACTCTTGAATTTGTAGAAGTAATTTGTCATCTGGGCAGTAAATTACGATTAATCCTTTTTTCGGTAGGTTCTCTTGCATTATTTTCAAAATGTCGCTTTCAAGTGTTACGTTTATTATGTTTCTTATTTGCAAATTCCTTTTTTTTATTTTCGCACGCACTCACCTTCACGATCACCAGAAAATTTGTTTTGTAAAAAATGAAAATGGCGAATTGTTTTAAAATGGGTATACGCGTGTATATGTATATGTATGTATTATCAGGATCTGTGTACAATTTTAATGTTAACGTTATAAAATAGGTAAAAAATGTTTATAACTCCGACACTATGAACTGCCGAAAACTATGAACTGATGTTCGCACACGCGTGCAGGTCGCTGTAAAGGTCGAAAGCGAAGTAACAAGCTGATCTCCTTTTGGTTCCTTTTTTTCCCTTTGTGTGTGGAATCAGCTGGTGTGATGTGGTTGGTTGGTGTGTAGTGTGGAATGTGGGTTGTAAGCTCTGATGATTGGTGAAGTGAGTATGGTGAAGGTGCGTGGCAGTGTTGTGAATTTGAGTTGATGTGGTGTGATAGTGTGGTGTATGTGTGGATGTCCGGGGGAGGATGCTCATTTATGCATCCTGACCCCCCTAGGCGAGTATTTAGCCTATTAGCCTCTGAAGTTGTTGCAGTGTGGCAACAACGTTGCTGAGGCCTGTCTTACAACGGGCTTGCGGCCTAGGATGGCGCCTCCGATGCGGGGTGGCATGGTGATGGCCAGGCGCAGGACTCCTCCGAAAGGAAGGCTTGCCTTCGCGGTTACGGTCGCGGGAGTCGTCGGCTGGCAGTACGGCCGCGAGGGGCATGATGACGTTCGACGTCGGGTCCGGTATTGCGGTGGAACATCGTGTGATGGTGACCCATACAAACCTGGCACTGATACCCGGTGGTGCATTCGCGCGTTAGATGGGTAGGCGCCAGACAATTCAAGCAATGACCGTGGGCCTGGGCGACCTGCTGGCGTTGCTGAGGTGTCATCCCCTTGAAGATGCCACAGTGTGGCAACCGATGTCGTCGTCGACACAGCACGCATTGACGCTGTGGCTGCTCTGGAGCTATTTTTTGCGGCTCACTGCGCGGAGCCGATGGAGTTTCTCGGGGAGGTGCGGCAGCGATGGTTGTGCGCGGCGCTGCTGCTAAGGAAGCTCTAGGGCGCGGAACCGTGACGGCGGAACGCACAGTGGGCGTAAGCACCATTGGCATCTCGGCGTCCATATTGATCTGTTAAGAAAATAGTATTGTTAATTATAATATATATTTGTGTATATAATCATATGGGCGTTGGTACCACGTGATGTGGCACGATTGAGTCGTCATATGGATCGACCCGTTTTTTTTTTGGTTTTGGTTTTGGTGGGTATTTATTTATAGAGGGTGAGTTTATTATTATATTTTTTTTGTTAATTTCTTGTTTATTAGTTGCGGTTACGTTTCGATTTTATCTGCGGTTGGCAAAAAGCATAATTTAACGAGCGGTCTGGTCAGCGTTCCCGATTGTGTACGGAGATCGACTATGCGAATGTGACCGTCGGAGCCATAGTAGAGCTTCTCTATGCGGCGAAGCCGCCATTCGGTAGGGGGGAGACAATCGTCATTGATTAAGACACAATCTCCAAGCTTAGGCGCATTTTCTGTGATTTTCCATCGGTACCTTCTGTGGAGCTCCTTTAAATAATCATCTTTCCATCGGCGACTGAAGTCATGATGGAGAATTTTAATTCTTTCCCAACGGTTTAATAAGGAAAGCGACTCCACGCCTGGCTCAGGTGTGAGGGCAGTAAAATCTGAGGGATCTTGCGAAAGTGCAGCGAGAGGCCGTGAATTAAGAACGGCTTCAATTCTAGTTAAGTGTGTCGTGAATTTTTCATAATTAAATTTGTGGTTGCCAGCTATCTTTTTAAAATGAGATTTGAAACTTTTTACAGCTGCTTCCCATAATCCGCCCATATGAGGGGCGCTTGGGGGAATAAACTGCCAATTGATATTTTTGGACAATGTCCGGGGAGACTTGTTTTGTGAAGTCCACAAACTGTCTTTCGGTAGCTCTTTGAGCTCCGATAAAGGTTTTACCATTATCGCTCATGATTTTTGATGGAAAGCCTCGTCGTTCGACGAAACGAGCAAAAGCCGCAAGAAAAGCCTCCTTCGTCAGATTCGTACATTGCTCGAGGTGTACTGCTTTTGTCGTGAAACAGACAAAAACAGCCACATAGCATTTCATGAAGGTAGGAGACCTTAGCAAGGTTGCCTTTATCATAAAAGGCCCAGCTAAATCTACACCGGTAGTGGTGAAAGGCAGAGCAAAATTGCAGCGTTCAGGTGGAAGTGCTGCCATAATCTGCGATCGCATTTTCTGCTTATGCATAGTGCAGATTTTGCACATGAAAATGCATTTCTTTATTTGGGGCTTCAGTCGGGGTATGTACAGCTCTTGGCGTACCATATGTTGCATGAGGCGATGTTCGGCGTGGAGCATTAGTATGTGGATATATCTAATAAATAAAGTGGCAAACGGACACCTCTCTGGTATGATTATAGGGTGGCGTTCATTGTACGTTAGGCTTGATTTAGCAAGCCGACCATTCGCAAGAGGTAAACCCTTCGTATCTAGGAATGGGTTTAGAACTAAGAGTGAGCTCTTTTTATCAATAGGCTTCGATTCTCTTAGTAATTCTATATCGCGGCTGAAGTAGCGCGTTTGGGTTGATGCGATAAGAGCGACCTTTGCTTTTTGTAAGTCTTGGCGCGTCAATTTATCGCAATGGAGATAAGTTGCTCCTTTAACTTTAAGTTTGAGCCGCTCAAAAAACTTGAGCATATAGGCAACTACCCGGAGGGCTCGGGGGAACGATGAAAATCGTCCAAGGATGTCAGTGTCATCCAGTGTTGAATGATAAGTGTCGATTTTACGACTTTATGGGGCAAGTATGTTGCGCATGGGCGATTGTGGCCAAGAATCGGGAGATTCTGTTAACCATCGGGGGCCATTCCACCAGAGGGTGGAGGTGGAGAGATGCAGAGGTTTGCATCCTCTTGTACCTAGATCAGCAGGATTGTCAGCACTGGCTACGTGACGCCAAGTGACTGATCCTACTAGGTCAAGTATTTCAGATGTTCGGTTAGAAATATAAGTTTTCCACGCTTGTGGTGGTTTTTCTAACCAGGCTAGAACTATCTCGGAATCGGACCATAAATATAATCTGTATTTCGCCATATTTAAGTGGGTCTACACCATTGAAGTTTAGTTTACCCACCGTGGAATTTGTATCTTCGAGATGTCGTTCAAATTATTAGGGAACTGGGACCATTTTTCTAAGCGAAGAGGTTTCACTTGTTCGTCCCAGTCGGTTCCGTGTAGCCATAATTCTTGAATCAGTATTTTCGCTTGTATCATAATTGGCGAAAGCCATCCTGCGGGGTCAAAAGTTTTGCCACCGAGGAGAGAATTTGGCGTTTTGTAATAGCGGATAATGCGGAAATGGACTCAGTCGTGTATGAAAACTGGTCCGACATCGCATTCCATTGGATGCCTAGTGTTTTTGTTGTACTTTTCTTTTCAAATATATGGAAATTAGTATCCAACAAATGGTCTTTAGGAATATTTTTTTAAATATTTGGGTGATTGGCTGTAATCTTTCTTAAAGGAAACCCTGCGGTATTGAGGGCATTTATTACCTGTGATAAGGTCTCGTATGCTTGTGGAAGACTGTGGCTTCCAGACAGGATATCGTCTACATACGTTTGCGTTTTTAAGACTTGTGTTGCCAGTGGAAATTCCGGCCTTGTGTCTTCTGCCAGTTCGTGTAGTGTACGAATGGCTATATATTGGGCACAGTTTACGCCAAAGGTAACTGTTTTCAATTTAAAGTCGCGTAGTGGACTATTGGCAGATTTTCGGAAAATAATCCGCTGAAAATCTTGATCCTCGTTATGGACCAGTATTCGTCGATACATATTTTCGACATCCCCATTGAATACTTATTTGTATATACGCCAATTTAATATGAGGAGCATTAAATCTGGTTGGAGCGTGGGTCCCGTAAATAGAATATCATTTAGGGAATTACCCGAGCTCGAGGATCGTGAGGCATTGAAGACAACTCGAACTTTTGTTGTTTTTTTCTCAGGCTTTACTACTGCATGATGTGGCAAGTATAATAAGTAATATTTGCCTTTTATGATTTTTTCACATGGGCTCACTTGCTCCATGTGATCTAAATGGAGGTAATCTTCTAAGACACCATCATAATCTTGTTTAAGCTCACCTTTTCTAAGTAGGTTTTTTTCCGTACTTAGAAACTGCTGTATTGCTGAGGTGCGAGAGTGACCTAAGGCGAGTGTGTCTGGAAATTGTTGTTTTAGTGGTAGTCGTACGACATACCGACCATTATCTGATCGAGTAGTTGTGGCTTTGTAAAACTCTTCACAATACTGATCTTCAGGTGTTGTAATTGGAATTGGGGGGAGTTCTTCTAACTCCCAAAATTTTCTCAATTGTGAATTGAGGTACTCGTTTGAGATTTCCTCAACTTGAGTTGTCATTGCTGTGACTGGTTCCGCAACTAGTCCACTTAGGACCCATCCGAAAATGGTATTTTGCGCCAGTAGTGTTTTCGAAATTTTTTCAACACCTTCTAATATGATTTGCGGTATTAGGTCGCTGCCTATTAGGATGTCTATTTGAGCTGGCGTGTTGCAGTTGGGATCTGCTAGACTCAGGTGTGAAATTTTTTCCCAATGCTTCTTGCTATTTATTTGATAGCTTGGGAGCATGTTTGTTAGTTGCGGTAAGACAATAGCATTTGCTTGAATGCGCTTATCCGCTTGGGGGGAAATTAGGGTAACGGGGCAGATTTTATTTGAGTTTTGTACTACTCGTCCGCCCATTCCCGTAATTATTGCCCTAGACGCTATGAATGATCGTTGCGATCCTTGGTCTATTAGAGCTCTTAGTTTGAACAGTTCTCCTAGGTGTTCGATGGAGACAACTGCTGTTTTGTATATATATTTTTGAACACTGATTCTTATGTAAAATTAAACAAGGAATCGAATAAAAAAGTCAATTTTGAAAAAAAATTGCGGGAAAAGCACAAAAAACGGGATTTTTGAAAAAAAAAATGTTTTTTTTGGATTTATAAAATTTTTCTGGATTTTGAAAATATTTTTATCAGAAAGCTGAGATTTTTTTACATAAAATTGGATAACTGCAAAATTTTTTTCACTCGATTTTGAGGTCGTTAAAAAATAAAAGAAATTGTAATTTTTTGTTTGATCTCAGTTTTAATTGCGCGCCAAAAAACAATGAAGCAACTTTGACCACTAAAAAGTTTACAGATATTCTTATTTTGGTCTATATTATGATATTCTAAAGTTTCGTCAAAATCGGAGAACCACGGGTACAAAACCATGTCGCCAATTGATGGAATGGCCCATATATTCACCTACATATGTAATAGATATCTTTCACAAATTTTATAGAATTCTATTCCTTTCTCTATTCTCTCTCTTTTTTTATGGTATAATCTTCTCTCTCATCAATATGACATTTTCTACTACAATTATTCTCCACGCATGTAGTCTTCTCTCGCATGCGCAGCCAGCTCGTATTTTGCTTTACCGCAGCAATATGAACTATCATATACAAATATGTATATGACTCAACTTTTCACCATGCTTATATCTCAACTTTTTACCACGAATGCTATTAGCGGAATAGAAATTCAAAAGTACAGCAAGCCTTTCACACCTAGGTAAACAGCTTTACTGTCCGACCTATAAATTCCACAATGGCTAATACATTCCACAGGGTAGGCGTCATCATGGCGAGCTTGCGCATGCCACAACACCACACACATATAGTTTTGTGCAATACAGAACTCAAGCTTCTTCGCTTGGCTCTTTATTTCCGCTTCAGAGTTAAAAATAAAAGAAACGAGCTTCCTTGCTTAGTTCTATACTTCAACTGAATTAATCTTCATTTCAATCTGTGCAGCTTACATACTAATTTGATGTGCGCCCAGGCACTTATACATACATGTGTTTATACTTACATACATACATATATTTGCATGCATGCCAGAAGAATTTGTTTGGTCAGCAGAAATTTGCAGGCAAACTTGATTCGTTTCAAGATAGAGTTCATATATGAAGTCTTTCTTGAAATGAATATTGTTTATTTATTATTTTTTCTAGGGAGTGTATGTCAATATGTGACTAATCCACCCCTAGATTCAATGGTCTCCATTGAATAACTATATTCATTTTTCTTACAATTTTTTTCTGTATTAATTTTACGTGAAAATTAAAAATAAAAAAATTTTATTTAATATTAATCTTTCGTACAAAATTGGTTTATATTTTCTTTTTTTTATGCAACAAAAATTGCTTTTGTCATATTATTTTTTTCTTTGATTTGTTTATTTTTTTTCTTTCAAAGTTTTTTAGTATTTTTATCAATTTATCGTCTTCTATTTCAAAGGTTTTTAGTTTTTTTTTATCGTATGTTTGAAGTTGTCATATGTATATTTGTTGATTTACCGCTCCTATTATATTATGGTTATTATTCTCTATTACTTCTGGATGTTGTAATATGTTTTCCCTATCTTTAATCTTGAAATTTAAATTTTCGTTTAACTTGAGTTTTGTACGCTTTTTTAAACTTTGAATCTTTAGATATTAAGTGATTTCCCTTGTTTACTCCCTTGTATCTTGGCTGTGCTTTGTTAACTCTATGATTCTTTATAGATATATGTATTTATTCTGAAAATCTTGTATGTTCACTCTTCACTTTTCTTTTTAATTGATATTATTTATTATATTTTCTTTTTGCTTTTGTAATTTTTCTGCGAGTTTGTTTAGTTCTTGTTCGGAAAGTAAGTTATTTATGAAATGAATTATTATAAGCGGTTATTGCTTTGAATACTTTCTCTTTCAAATTGTCGTTGTTATTTGCATCAGCATTAAAAAGTCTTAGGTGTTCAATCAAAGTTAAGTGAAATCTTTCAACATCTGCGTTTCCTGTTTTATTATAAGTGGTCGTTAGGTGTAGGTTTATTTTATTATCTTTTAAGAATTGTTTTATTGGTACTGAATCTAATTCATTGTATGTTACTAAAGTTTCCGGTTTGCCTAAATATTGAATTCTTTCTTTTATGGCATTTACAATTGATATCCAAGTTCTGTCTTTTAAGATTTGGCTGTTGCGTATTTTGTTAATTTATCGATGCTTGTGAGGTACATTATGCCTCTTTGTGGGCACCAAATATCAAAATGAACAATTTCATTATGTTTTTTAGGAGTTTCCGTAATATTTAAACTATGTTTGAGGCTTTCTGTCGAACTTCGCTTTATTGCATACTTCACAATTATTGATATATTTCTGTATTTCTTTTTGTAACTTGGGGTAGTAGTGTGTTTTTTTATTTCCTCAAATATTTCATATATTCCCCTGTGATTATTTTCGAGGTGTTTCTCTTCTATCAATGTTAAAAGTTCTCCTTTATCTGTTACATCTTTTAAAATTATATTTGATTTTATTATTTCCAGATTTGCATTATTTGCGAAAAATTTTATATGTAACTCTTGAATTTGTAGAAGTAATTTGTCATCTGGGCAGTAAGTTACTATTAATCCTTTTTTCGGTAGGTTCTCTTGCATTATTTTCAAAATGTCGCTTTCAAGTGTTACGTTTATTATGTTTCTTATTTGCAAATTCCTTTTTTTTATTTTCGCACGCACTCACCTTCACGATCACCACAAAATATGTTTTGTAAAACATGAAAATGGCGAATTGTTTTAAAATGGGTATACGCGTGTATATGTATATGTATGTATTATCAGGATCTGTGTACAATTTTAATGTTAAGGTTATAAAATATGTAAAAAATGTTTATAACTCCGACACTATGAACTGCCGAAAACTATGAACTGCCGAAAAACTATGAACTGCCGAAAACTGGAGGAGGGATATCCGCTCGTTCGAGATGTTCGCACACGCGTGCAGGTCGCTGTAAAGGTCGAAAGCGAAGTAACAAGCTGATCTCCTTTTGGTTCCTTTTTTCCCTTTGTGTGTGGAATCAGCTGGTGTGATGTGGTTGGTTGGTGTGTAGTGTGGAATGTGGGTTGTAAGCTCTGATGATTGGTGAAGTGAGTATGGTGAAGGTGCGTGCCAGTGTTGTGAAGTTGAGTTGATGTGGTGTGATAGTGTGGTGTATGTGTGGATGTCCGGGGGAGGATGCTCATTTATGCATCCTGACCCCCCTAGGCGAGTATTTAGCCTAGTAGCCTCTGAAGTTGTTGCAGTGTGGCAACAACGTTGCTGAGGCCTGTCTTAAGACGGGCTTGCGGCCTAGGATGGCGCCTCCGATGCGGCATGGTGATGATGGCGCCAGGCGCAGGACTCCTCCGAAGGGAAGGCTTGCCTTCGCGGTTACGGTCGCGGGACTTCGGCTGGCAGTACGGCCGCGAGGGGCATGATGACGCTCGACGTCGGGTTCGGTATTGCGGTGGAACATCGTGTGCTGGTGACCCATACAAACCTGGCACTGATACCCGGTGGTGCATTCGCGCGTTAGATGAGTAGGCGCCAGACAATTCAAGTAATGACCGTGGGCCTGGGCGACCTGCTGGCGTTGCTGAGGTGTCATCCCCTTGAAGATGCCACAGTGTGGCAACCGATGTCGTCGTCGACACAGCACGCATTGACGCTGTGGCTGCTCTGGAGCTATTTTTTGCGGCTCACTGCGCGGAGCCGATGGAGTTTCTCGGGGAGGTGCGGCAGCGATGGTTGTGCGCGGCGCTGCTGCTGGGGAAGCTCTAGGGCGCGGAACCGTGACGGCGGAACGCACAGTGCGCGTAGGCACAATTGGCATCTCGGCGTCCATATTGATCTGTTAAGAAAATAGTATTGTTAATTATAATATATATTTGTGTATATAATCATATGGGCGTTGGTACCACGTAATGTGGCACGATTGAGTCGTCATGTGGATCGACCCGTTTTTTTTTTGGTTTTGGTTTTGGTGGGTATTTATTTATAGTGGATGAGTTTATTATTATATTTTTTTGTTAATTTCTTGTTTATTAGTTGCGGTTACGTTTCGATTTTATCTGCGGTTGGCAAAAAGCATAATTTAACGAGCGGTCTGGTCAGCGTTCCCGATTGTGTACGGTGATCGACTATGCGAATGTGACCGTTGGAGCCATAGTAGAGCTTCTCTATGCGGCGAAGCCGCCATTCGGTGGGGGGGGGGGAGACAATCGTCATTGATTAAGACACAATCTCCAAGCTTAGGCGCATTTTCTGTGATTTTCCATCGGTACCTTCTGTGGAGCTCCTTTAAATAATCATCTTTCCATCGGCGACTGAAGTCATGATGGAGAATTTTAATTCTTTCCCAACGGTTTAATAAGGAAAGCGACTCCACGCCTGGCTCAGGTGTGGCCCGAAAGGGCGCTCCTTTAAGAAAATGCCCTGGCGTGAGGGCAGTAAAATCTGAGGGATCTTGCGAAAGTGCAGCGAGAGGCCGTGAATTAAGAACGGCTTCAATTCTAGTTAAGAGTGTCGTGAATTTTTCATAATTAAATTTGTGGTTGCCAGCTATCTTTTTAAAATGAGATTTGAAACTTTTTACAGCTGCTTCCCATAATCCGCCCATATGAGGGGCGCTTGGGGGAATAAACTGCCAATTGATATTTTTGGACAATGTCCGGGGAGACTTGTTTTGTGAAGTCCACAAACTGTCTTTCGGTAGCTCTTTGAGCTCCGATAAAGGTTTTACCATTATCGCTCATGATTTTTGATGGAAAGCCTCGTCGTCCGACGAAACGAGCAAAAGCCGCAAGAAAAGCCTCCTTCGTCAGATTCGTACATATGTAGCTCGAGGTGTACTGCTTTTGTCGTGAAACAGACAAAAACAGCCACATAGCATTTCATGAAGGTAGGAGACCTTAGCAAGGTTGCTTTTATCATAAAAGGCCCAGCTAAATCTACACCGGTAGTGGTGAAAGGCAGAGCAAAATTGCAGCGTTCAGGTGGAAGTGCTGCCATAATCTGCGATCGCATTTTCTGCTTATGCATAGTGCAGATTTTGCACATGAAAATGCATTTCTTTATTTGGGGCTTCAGTCGGGGTATGTACAGCTCTTGGCGTACCATATGTTGCATGAGGCGATGTTCGGCGTGGAGCATTAGTATGTGGATATATCTAATAAATAAAGTGGCAAACGGACACCTCTCTGGTATGATTATAGGGTGGCGTTCATTGTACGTTAGGCTTGATTTAGCAAGCCGACCATTCGCAAGAGGTAAACCCTTCGTATCTAGGAATGGGTTTAGAACTAAGAGTGAGCTCTTTTTATCAATAGGCTTCGATTCTCTTAGTAATTCTATATCGCGGCTGAAGTAGCGCGTTTGGGTTGATGCGATAAGAGCGACCTTTGCTTTTTGTAAGTCTTGGCGCGTCAATTTATCGCAATGAAGATAAGTTGCTCCTTTAACTTTAAGTTTGAGCCGCTCAAAAAACTTGAGCATATAGGCAACTACCCGGAGGGCTCGGGGGAACGATGAAAATCGTCCAAGGATGTCAGTGTCATCCAGTGTTGAATGATAAGTGTCGATTTTACGACTTTATGGGGCAAGTATGTTGCGCATGGGCGATTGTGGCCAAGAATCGGGAGATTCTGTTAACCATCGGGGGCCATTCCACCAGAGGGTGGAGGTGGAGAGATGCAGAGGTTTGCATCCTCTTGTACCTAGATCAGCAGGATTGTCAGCACTGGCTACGTGACGCCAAGTGACTGATCCTACTAGGTCAAGTATTTCAGATGTTCGGTTAGAAATATAAGTTTTCCACGCTTGTGGTGGTTTTTCTAACCAGGCTAGAACTATCTCGGAATCGGACCATAAATATAATCTGTATTTCGCCATATTTAAGTGGGTCTACACCATTGAAGTTTAGTTTACCCACCGTGGAATTTGTATCTTCGAGATGTCGTTCAAATTATTAGGGAACTGGGACCATTTTTCTAAGCGAAGAGGTTTCACTTGTTCGTCCCAGTCGGTTCCGTGTAGCCATAATTCTTGAATCAGTATTTTCGCTTGTATCATAATTGGCGAAAGCCATCCTGCGGGGTCAAAAAGTTTTGCCACCGAGGAGAGAATTTGGCGTTTTGTAATAGCGGATAATGCGGAAATGGACTCAGTCGTGTATGAAAACTGGTCCGACATCGCATTCCATTGGATGCCTAGTGTTTTTGTTGTACTTTCCGTTTCAAATATAAGGAAATTAGTATCCAACAAATGGTCTTTAGGAATATTTTTTAAAATATTTGGGTGATTGGCTGTGAACAAATAACGACCCAATTTATTAGGGAATACAAACCACTGATGTTATTCATTTACACTCGCGCGAGTGTTTAAAATCAAAAAATAGTTGTGTAATTGAAATACAATTTATTTAAAATTATACTTTGTTTTCGGTATAATGTTTGGCTTAATAATATACCGCGTCGAATCGAAGTAGGATGTGTTGTTGGCGCGAGTGGAACAATGACGATCGAAGCCTAAGTTGGAACTCCGCGGCGAAGTGTGGAGTGGAAAATATGAAGCGTTTGTGGATGGGCGACTTGTATAGCACGAATAGTAGATGACGAATGTGTTCAAAATAATAGCGATGATCTAATCCTTTTGACATCTGATGTGGTGAAATTCAATGTGTCTCCAGGTGTGGTGTATTGGTGGTGTGGAGTGTTGGTGTCTAGCTAGGGTGCGGCAGTTTTTCCCGGGTAGAGTGGGTGTAAGCTTAATTCATTTAAACATCCTGGGCCCCCTAGGCGAATATTTTGCCTAGTATTACGTACATACTGTTGCATGTATTTCGGCGTACTGCTGGTAGAGTAGCCGAGGGCGCAGAACACATGCTATAAATGTTGGAAACGGCTTTGGTTTTAAACATACTTAGTAATTGGTATGTACATATGCTTTTACGTGCGTACAATAAGAAACTATATTTTACGGATTTATGAGTTTGTAACTGCTTTTGCTTATATTTGCGGTTGTTTCTTTGATAGGTTTATATTTGTGTTCTTATTTCAAATTTCTACCATTTTTACCATCGGTTTGTAAACTAGTTTAAGATTATTTGCTGCGATATCGGCTGATGAAGGATGGTAACTCCACGCCTGGCTCAGATGTGGCCAGAAGGGGTACTCCTTAGCCCTTCACTTAGGACTATGAAATTAGAGGAATCTTGCGAGAGCACAGTGAATCGACTCTTGTTTACAATGACACAATTTTTCACAATTAATTTTAAGCCTTTTACAGCTGATTTCCATAATCGCCAATATGAGGAGCGCTTATGTAGATGCGATAAGAGCGACCTTTGCTTTTTGTAAGTCCAGGTGCGTCACAGTATCGCATAGAGAACATAGTGATCCATGAACGTTAATTTTGAGTTGTCCTATATTGTATTATAGGTGTCGATTTTTCGACTTTTTGGAAAATTTGTAATTTGACAAGTAGTAGTGCGCCACCGCTTAAGTATTCGTTCAGGATTGTGTGTTTTTTTTCCATTATTGGCGAAAACTATCGTGCGGGGCCGAAAAGTGTTATGTGCTTTTAATATACTGACTGTCAGTGGTAACTCTGACTTTGTTTTTTATACCAATTTGTGGAATATTTGAAAATTTTGGCTCTTGTGATAGTCGTACGACGTACCGGCCTAAACCCGTGGCTCTTTTGGAGAAAGCGCTACTTTGGGGTGTGCTAGGAAAGTTATTGAAATGCAACATTGAATGATGCTTATTGTGGCAATATACGCAATTGAATTTGCTTTCGCAATTATTGATATTATGTGAGTGAGACAAGCAGTTTGTACAGAGTCTTTTTGCTCTGACAAAGTTGTTCCTTTCATTGATATTAAGTTTTTTAAACTTTTCGCAAGCTTTCAGCTTGTGCCCTCCTTTACACAGTTCGCATGACGTTTGTTTATATTGTTCGGATGTGAACGATTGGTTTTTAAAGAAGCTTCTGTTTAAATTGTGGTTGTTATTAGCTTGGGGTCTAATAAAATTTCGATTTAGATCGTGTTGAACGTTTTTAGTTCTGACCGTTTTTTTATCTACCTTTTCCGCAATTTCATACTGGGTAGTTAAGAAATCATGAGAGCGATTGCTCCCACAGAAGCAAAGATTTTTCCGGTAATGCCGCGGAGTATATATTTACCAGTATGGGGTCTCAATTGTCTGTAGGAATATTCTGTGTCGCTAGAACCGACAAGCAATTTGAAACAGTGGATTGAAGTTTTATAAATTCTTCACTTGTTTCTTTCTGAATTTTTGGTAAATTCTTTAATATTGTGACTTGTTTGTCGACTAATATCCTTTAGTTCTCGTAGCGAGCTTTTAAAGCTTCCCAAGCATAATTGAAATTTTCGTCATTAAGAGTGAACTGTTTTACTATTGCGCCTGCTTGACCTTTTGTTTTGTATCGGAGGTGATACACTTTTTGCGCTTGAGATAATTTAGGATGGTTTATGTACACGGCCGTAAACATGTCCCGGAAGGACGGCCATTGTTCATAACCTCCATGAAATATTTCTGTATCGCATGCTGGCACTTTAAGGTGAATGCCTGAACTCGCCTCTTGGCTTTGAATTTGTGGCAGCTCTACTCTCGATTGTGGAGTAGGTGCAATTGCTTTAATTATTCTCAATTGATCGGAGATCATAGCTCTCGTTTCCTCGTACTGGTCTAAGCAGTTTTCGTATTTGGAGCAAGCCGAGGATTTAAAATCTTGTGGCAAGTCTGAATCGTCAGATTATAGTATGGCGTCGTGAGCCGCTTGGAGGCGAGTCCAAAAATTTTTAAGATTTTGGCTTTTTATTTCTAATAACGATTCCGAGTTTTCGTGAATCGGTGAAACGGCAAACCTAGTGTAGTCTCTTGTTAAATTGTCACTTTCTGAAATGAATTTAACAACCTGTTGTGAGCGTGTAGCTCCTGCAGGTGTATTTTGGTTTGCATTATTATGAACCATTTTTACAAAATAAAATTATTTATTTATATTTTAGTTTGAAAATATATTTGAATTAATTACTATTAAAAACCGCGTTTTTTATTTATTAAAATATTTGATTTCCGAATGATTTTTTATTTAGGTACACCCTAATACTTGGACTTATGTGTATGTTTGCATGTGCGTATAAAGTTGCTTATGGTTTGTGCAATTGAGAGCTCGTCGAAGAGATCAATATGCTTTGTACATAAGTATGCACGAATTGTTTGTTATGCTTTGTTCGTAAGCAATTGAGAGCTCGGTAGAGAGATCAATTAGCTTTTTGTCCACAATCCTGCTTGTTTTTGTTTGCCAAAGAACAAGAGGTATTGCTGGATAATTACAAATGTGGACTTTGAACTTTTGTTTTTTTTTTTATTTTGTGTTTTGCGTCACAGGCAGATTTTGCCGTATGTTTGTTTATACTTGTACGTATATTTTATTTTTTCGCAAAGGTGAGAGAGCGAGAAAAAATGGAAAAAAAGGTATTTTCCTTTGTTAGTGCATATGTAAATATGTATTTTTAATATAAAATGTTAGGAAATGTATTTATTATGTATGTATGTATATATACTTTGTATATAGTGTGTCAATAAGCATATATGTATGTATGTATCTTTGCATTTAGTTTTGTTTGTAGATATTGCTGGTTGTGTTTTTTTTTTTAAATATTAAATTTTATTTTGCTTATTTACTTATACTGCTTACTGTTTTTTTTCAACAGAAGAGGTGTTGCTAAGCATAAATAGGCATAAATTGGTTATATAAGTGTATATATACAGATGTATATATGTATATACATAGAAGTAAATATATGTAAGATCGGATTATTTTCGTTTAATCCAAAATGTTGGTTAACCGAACTAATCAGCGGAATCGTTATTAGCGTTATAATATTGCATATATAAACCACAAATTTTTACATACATATATACATGATTAAAGAAAATAAAATGAACTGAATACGCTCACTTTAGTTTTGTAGGGTATATTGTTATGGATAGTATGCCTGTTCTTTTTGTTCCCATTCCTTTCCTCATGTATCCACCTGCTTGGCTCCTTGTGCGTATTGTTGCATTAAAGTAAGTTTTGCCCGCGCCCGGTTATTAGTTTTTGTTTATTTGTATTTGATTTTAGGTTTCGCGCCCGAACAGTGTTTGCTTTTGATTTATGTTTTGTATTTTTAGTTTGTGAGTTTAGCGCACTGTTTCTTTCGTGTTTTTTTGGTGCTTTAATTTATTTTTTATTTTTGTTCATATTTTTCGCGCGTTTGTGTTCTTTGTTTTTTTTTTTTTTTTGTTTATTGGAATTGTTGTGTAAATTTTGTTATTCCATGTAATTTGTTTTTGTTTTTGTCACTTCACCTTCTCTTTTATCCACCGTGAGTGTATATTTACATGAAAACACTGCACTGGTTTGCACTTTCTTTTGTTTCTTTTTTGTTTTCTATTAGATTTAATCCTTTGAAAGTTTTTTCTCACCTCATGTATATACATACATATGCCTACACTATATTGGTAAGTTTTTTTTTTCAAATTTTAATTTTTTGTTTTTTATTTGGTTGCCACACTATTATATATGTATATTGTTATTGCTATTATATATACATATATATATGTATATATATATATATATATTCTTTTTATTTTGCTTCGCCACTGCACTGGTGTTTGTTTTATTTTAGTTTGTGGTTTGTATCGTCTTTTTAAAATTTTGTTATCACGATTTTAAAAGTTTTTTTTTTCTTTGGCTTTTGGCTAGTGCCATTCTGAATGGCTGGAAGGACCATGAACAAATAACGACCCAATTTATTGGGGAATACAAACCACTGATGTTATGCATTTACACTCGCGCGAGTGTTTAAAATCAAAAAATTGTTGTGTAATTGAAATACAATTTATTTAAAATTATACTTTGTTTGCGGTATAATGTTTGGCTTAATAATATACCGCGTCGAATCGAAGTAGGATGTGTTGTCGGCGCGAGTGGAACAATGACGATCGAAGCCAAAGTTGGAACTCCGCGGCGAAGTGTGGAGTGGAAAATATGAAGCGTTTGTGGATGGGCGACTTGTATAGCACGAATAGTAGATGACGAATGTGTTCAAAATAATAGCGATGATCTAATCCTTTTGACATCTGATGTGGTGAAATTCAATGTGTCTCCAGGTGTGGTGTATTGGTGGTGTGGAGTGTTGGTGTCTAGCTAGGGTGCGGCAGTTTTTCCCGGGTAGAGTGGGTGTAAGCTTAACTCATTTAAACAGGCTGTAATCTTTCTTAAAGGAAACCCTGCGGTATTGAGTTAAGACTTGTGTTGCCAGTGGAAATTCTGGCTTTGTGTCTTCTGCCAGTTCGTGTAGTGTACGAATGGCTATATATTGGGCACAGTTTACGCCAAAGGTAACTGTTTTCAATTTAAAGTCGCGTAGTGGACTATTGGTAGATTTTCGGAAAATAATCCGCTGAAAATCTTGATCCTCTTTATGTACCAGTGTTCGCCGATACATCTTTTCGACCTCCCCATTGAATACTTATTTGTATATACGCCAATTTAATATGAGGAGCATTAAATCTGGTTGGAGCGTGGGTCCCGTAAATAGAATATCATTTAGGGAATTACCCGAGCTCGAGGATCGTGAGGCATTGAAGACAACTCGAACTTTTGTTGTTTTTTTCTCAGGCTTTACTACTGCATGATGTGGCAAGTAGAATAAGTAATATTTGCCTTTTATGATTTTTTCACATGGGCTCACTTGCTCCATGTGATCTAAATGGAGGTAATCTTCTAAGACACCATCATAATCTTGTTTAAGCTCACCTTCTCTAAGTAGGTTTTTTTCCGTACTTAGAAACTGCTGTATTGCAGAGGTGCGAGAGTGACCTAAGGCGAGTGTGTCTGGAAATTGTTGTTTTAGTGGTAGTCGTACGACATACCGACCATTATCTGATCGAGTAGTTGTGGCTTTGTAAAACTCTTCACAATACTGATCTTCAGGTGTTGTAATTGAAATGGGGGGGAGTTCTTCTAACTCCCAAAATTTTCTCAATTGTGAATTGAGGTACTCGTTTGAGATTTCGTCAACTTGAGTTGTCATTGCTGTGACTGGTTCCGCAACTAGTCCACTTAGGACCCATCCGAAAATGGTATTTTGCGCCTTTAGTGTTTTCGAAATTTTTTCAACACCTTCTAATATTATTTGCGGTATTAGGTCGCTGCCTATTAGGATGTCTATTTGAGCTGGCGTGTTGCAGTTGGGATCTGCTAGAGTCAGGTGTGAAATTTTGTCCCAATGCTTGCTATTTATTTGATAGCTTGGGAGCATGTTTGTTAGTTGCGGTAAGACAATAGCATTTGCTTGAATGCGCTTATCCGCTTGGGGGGAAATTAGGGTAATGGGGCAGATTTTATTTGAGTTTTGTACTACTCGTCCGCCCATTCCCGTAATTTCATAGTTTACATGTTTTGTTGGCAGTTTTAGCTTATTTTGTGCCCTAGACGCTATGAATTCGATGGAGACAACTGTCGTGGGTAGCAGTACTCTACAATGATTTTCGCTGTGTAGCGTTTAAGTTTTTAATGCCTTTGAACAACATGGTGTCTCTTGGCAATTTTCTTGAGTTTTTGTTTTGGGAGTTGCTGTTGCAACTAAACCCGTGGCTTTTTTTGAAAATGCGCTGCTATGAGGTGTGTTGGGAAAGTTATTGAGATATAACATAGAATGATGCCTTTTGTGGCAAAATACGCAATTAAATTTGCTTTCGCAAGTATTAAGAATGTGTGAGTGTTACAAGCAGTTTGTACAGAGTCGTTTTGACCTGACAAAGTTGTTCCTTTCATTGACATTCAATTTTTTAAATTTCTCGCAAGTTTTTAACTTATGCCCTCCAGTACATAGTTCGCATGACGTGAATTTATTTTGTTCAGATGTGAACGATTGTGTTTTGAAAAAGCTTCTGTTTAAATGATTGTTGCTTCCGGCTTGGGGTCTATTGAAGCTTCGATTTAGGTCTTGTTGAACGTTTTTAGTTCTGACTACTTTTTTGTCTACCCTTTCCGTAATTTCGTATTGGGTAGTTAAGAAATCTTTCATCTGC
Source organism: Bactrocera neohumeralis (assembly GCF_024586455.1). Classification (NCBI taxonomy): domain Eukaryota; kingdom Metazoa; phylum Arthropoda; class Insecta; order Diptera; family Tephritidae; genus Bactrocera; species Bactrocera neohumeralis. The sequence goes on along the minus strand of NW_026089631.1, from coordinate 34,166 downwards.
TGCCACGTTGGGCATTTTCTTCTTGATGAGAGCGATTGCTCCCACAAAAGTAATGATTTTTCTGGTAATGCGGCGGTACATATGTTTACCAGAATAGGATCCCAATTGTGAGTGGGAATATTTTGTGTCGATAGAACCGAAAAACAATTTGACACAGTGGATTCTAGTTTGATGAATTCTTCACTGGTTTCTCTTTGAATTTTAGGCAAGTTCATAAGTATCGTTACTTGCTTGTCAACTAATATTCTTTCATTTTCATATCTTTGTCTTTAAGCTTCCCAAGCTAAATTAAAATTATCGTCATTCAATGCGAACTGCTTGACCTTTAGTTTTGTATCGCAGGTGATACAATTTTTGCGCTTATGATAATTTAGGATGGTTTATGTACACGGATGTAAACATGTCCCGGAAGAACGGCCATTGTTCATTACCTCCATGAAATATTTCCGTATCACACGCTGGCACTTTGAGATGAATGCCTGAATTTGCCTCTTGGGTTTGCAATTGTGGTAACTATACTCTACTGTGGGGAGTAGGTGAAATTGACTTAATAAATTTTAATTGATCTGATATCATTGCTTTTGTGTCTTCATAAATAGCGGTCCAGGCAATTTTCGTATTTGGCGTAAGCCGAAGATTTGAAATTTTCAGGTAGATCTGAATCATCAGTTTCTACTATTGCGTCGTATGCAGCTTGGAGGCGAGTCCAAAAATTGTCAATAGATTTATTTTTTATTTCTAGTACCGATTCAGAGTTGTCCTGAATCGGTGAAGATGCAAATCGAGTGCAGTATTTAATTAAGCTGTCACTCTCAGAAATGAATTTAATATACGAAAGGTCTTTCCCCCCTTTTTGCTTTGTAGCACCTTGCTTCGAGCGTGTAGCTTCAGCAGGTGTACATGGGCTTTTATCGTCATTAATCATTTTCGGAATCCTTAAGAATTCTGCCTTAGATTCTTTTGAGTCAGTGCTCATTCAGAAAATTTTAATCAATGAAATATATATGTATATTTTATTATAATGAAGATATATGGTACCGAAAACTCTTTTCAACCAGTAAGAGTTCACGAAACGCGTTCCATAAGTTCTGCCATATTTTTGGGGCCCTTTCGTGTAAACCCAATCGTCTTTTTACCAAGGACCACAAATTTTCGATTGGGTTTAAATCTGGGCTCGTCCAACCATTTTTTCACTATCTTGGCCGTGTGCTTCGGGTCCCCATCCTGCTGAAAAACCATTTCTTCCTCTGGATATGTGCACTCGTCCAAAAAATCCGGCAAATTTGTTTGTAATATTTGAAGATAGTCTTCCTTCTTCATGATGCCTTCAATTTTTATGAGAGCGCCATACGCCACCACGTGAGACACCCCCATATCATTAAGCTTCCACCACCATGTTTCACGGTTTGCTTGACGTGGTGGTTTTGAATGCGTTCATGTGGTCTGCGCCAATAATATTGTTTGCCGTCGGACTGAAATCTATTAATTTTACTTTCATCAGGCCAGATTACCCTTTTCCAGTCATCCTCTGTCCAATCCTGATACTTTCTGCAGAATGCCAAACGCGCTTTTATATTTTTATCAGACAGTGCTGGTTTCTTTTTTTTTATTGCGGATTTAAAACCAATTCTGTGTAATGCTCTCTGAGCAGTAGAGGCACTAACGTTCTTGTCCAGCATTTCAGCCGCTTTTTTGGGTGTTACCCGCTTATCTTTTTTATACTCTCGCAACAATGTTGCTAAGGAGAGTATTATAGTTTTGTTCACATAACGGTTGTTTGTAAGTCCTAAAACTAAAAGAGTCAGATATAGGGTTATATATACCAAAGTGATCAGGGTGACGAGTAGAGTCGAAATCCGGATGTCTGTCTGTCCGTCCGTCTGTCCGTCCGTCCGTGCAAGCTGTAACTTGAGTAAAAATTGAGATATCTTGATGAAACTTGGTACACGTATTTCTTGGCTCCATAAGAAGGTTAAGTTCGAAGATGGGCAAAATCGGCCTACTGCCACGCCCACAAAATGGCGGAAACCGAAAACCTATAAAGTGTCATAACTAAGCCATAAACAAAGATATTAAAGCGAAATTTGAAACAAAGGATCGCATTAGGGAGGGGCATGTTTGGACGCAATTTTTTTTGGAAAAGTGGGCGTGGCCCCGCCCCCTACTAAGTTTTTTGTACATATCTCGGAAACTACTATAGCTATGTCAACCAAACTCTACACAGTCGTTTTCTTCAGGCATTTCCATATACAGTTCAAAAATGGAAGAAATCGGATAATAACCACGCCCACCTCCCATACAAAGGTTATGTTGAAAATCACTAAAAGTGCGTTAACCGACTAACAAAAAACGTCAGAAACACTAAATTTTACGGAAGAAATTGCAGCAGGAAGCTGCATCCAGGCTTTTATTAAAAATTGAAAATGGGCGTGGCCTCGCCCACTTATGGACCAAAAACCATATCTCAGGAACTACTAGACCGATTTCAATGAAATTCGGTATATAATATTTTCTTAACACCCTGATGACATGTACGAAATATAGGTGAAATCGGTTCACAACCACGCCTTCTTCCAATATAACGCTATTTTGAATTCCATCTGATGCCTTCTCTGTATAATACGAGTATATACTTACATTAGGAACCAATGATGATAGCGGAATAAAACTTTACAAAAATACGGTATTTGAAAAACATGTAAATGACGTATAATGAAATCTCGATTATCACTTTATCATGCGAGAGTATAAAATGTTCGGTGACACCCGAACTTAGCCCTTCCTTACTTGTTTAAATTTTGTGCCATTCCACGAGAATCCGCATCTGTAAGCAGTTTTGGGCGGCCACCGAAATTGGATTGAACAACAACTAATCTTCTTTTTTTTAGAGCCATTACAGTTTTTCGACTTATTTTTAAGTTTTTTGCAATAGTGCGTGAAGATGCATTGTTTTTTAGCATTACCACTACACTATCTTCAAATGATTCTGAAATTTTGCGCATTTTTAATAAATTTGTCTTCACAAATAAACAAAGCCCACTAAACTGATAAGCAGAACTCTTATATATACACATAAGCACTCAATATGTCAAAAGGTAACGGCTAATTAGACTACTTATGGAGAATTATTGAGTATATGCTCAATTTATACGAAGATTTCATAATGTGCAAAACTGAGTGCATTGCTCAAATTTTAAGTTTTTGACCGTAAGTCAATTTTTTTGTTTTAGTTTAACTTTTTTACAAAAGTCATTTTTTTAAGTACAAAAGAAATAATTAATGCTGAAAATTTGGTTGAATTTGATTTAATATTGAGGAAGTTACAGATATTGAAAATAGAATTTTCAAACATGCACTCATTTTTGCTTGCCACTGTATATACATATATATATGTATATGCTGTGGATATATCTATCTATCTATATAAATAAAAATGAATTGTTGTTCGCTAGTCTGATTACTTTGGTTTTAAAATGTTTGTCGTAGTCCGGGGTAGGTCTAAACGGTGAGCAAATAAGGAAAAATTACGAGTAAGATAGAGTAAAACGACAATTCCATTTTTCCATATAAAAGTTGACCTTGCTGTCAAACATTTAACGGTATTTGTACTTTCAGTTCCACTCGAATTGAAGAACGCATTAAAACAAGACTTTTGAATCGCCAACATAATATCAACTTTGCTCATAACATCGTGTATTTAATTTTCAATTTCAAATTTCAAAATACATATATAAATATAATTAATATGTTGACATGTTTGATGGTGCCAACCTTACAGTGTTACCAACTCTCAAAAATACTTTTATTATAATAACGGGGCATCTCTGCCTGTGCAGACTCCACATTGCTCATTGCTTACTAGATATAGAATACTACATAGTTTGCCATATATCGTAAGCTAGAAGCTGTCTCTTCAGCAGTTTAACAGCGCAGTTTTCATTTATATGAAAATTTCGAAGAGACAACATATCCCATTTCCACATATGCCGACGGCATTTTAATTTTGGTAATATGAAAATTAGAAGAGCGAGTTAAGACGGTTGTGTTATATTATAAAAATAAAGTACATTTTCAAAATAACATTTAATATTTAGTATAATATTGTTAATTTATAGAAATATTATGCAAATTGGGTTGGGAAGTCTTAAATTTAATAAACTTATACAAGCATAAATCAAAATATCATTTCTCATTTTACATTTATTATTTTAATTGGTATATAAAAGTTATGCCACAATTATTATATAGTAGTCCAAAAATATAAATTCTTATTTTTCCCAGAAATACATTTGTAAAAAAAGGATCTTTATCCGTTGTTTTTATCTTATTTTTTCCAAAAATACATTTGTAAACAAAAGGATATTTATCCTTTTTTTATGTTCCACACAAAAGATTTAAGGAGTTCAAGAGCTCAAAACGTGCCCTACATCAGCTACCTACCCGACGACATTTCGCAAATGATAAAATAAATTTTTCAAGAGCTCAAAGCATACGCTACATCATCTCGAACCTACCTACCCTACGCTTTTGCGCAAATGATTATATCATGATAGCAAATGCCCACATACAGATTTGGCAATGGCAATAACAGTTAGTATTCTATAAATTCTATCCTGTCGAGATGCCCTGTAATAAGTGTATCCGAACGTTCCATTGTTTTGTCATCTCATGTAAAAAGCACGTGTATCCGAACGTTACATTGTTTTGTCCATAAATTTAGAGACTTTTTGCTGCGCTCCTACTTTAACATCCTTGGTTTTGTCATCTCATGTTAAAAAAAAGAAACATTTAATTGGAGAAATAAGAAAGTAATAAGTGTATCCGAACGTTCCATTGTTTTGTACATAATTTATAGACTTTTTGCTGCGCTCCTACTTTAACATCCTTGGTTTTGTCATCTCATGTTAAAAAAAAGAAACATTTAATTGGAGAAATAAGAAAGTAATAGGTAAGTAATAAGTGTATCCGAACGTTCCATTGTTTTGTCATCTCATGGAAAATGCACAATTGTCCATAAATTTAGAGACTTTTTGCTGCGCTCCTACTTTAACATCCTTGGTTTTGTCATCTCATGTTAAAAAAAGAAACATTTAATTGGAGAAATATTGAAATACTGCTAAAAGTGATTTTCTTCTCGCTGCTTACAATGCCGAGGAAAAGAAAACGACCTGACATAGGTCGTCGAAGTCGTGTAAATGTGCAACGAGCTACTTTACGCTCCAACCGCACTAATGACCAGCGAGATGCTGATAATGATAACAGTCGTACAAGTATGGGAGAATTACGTTCAAGAGTAAATAACTATCAAGTGGATAGGGGGAGAATGGAACGAGTTCGTGCACATCGATCACAACAGCAGCGAGCACGGGATAACGAATTTAATCGATTCCGCAGACGCAATGCTCCTGTAAACCTCGAACGAGGAGCATTTTCCTACGATCCGGAATTTGATTATAGTGCCGACAAATCTGTGACGATTGGAGAAATGTCAATCATTTGTCAACATTGTAAAGCATTAAAGTACAGTAGTGAACCTGCAGGATTATGTTGTGCTGGTGGCAATGTACAATTGCCTCAATTGGTTCCACCACCTGAACCGTTACACTCATTAGTTAATGGGATGGAAAGTGAGTCTAAACACTTCTTGGCTAACATCCAAAAATATAATAATTGCTTCCAAATGACATCGTTTGGTGCAACGCATATAGTACAAGACGGGTTCATGCCTACTTTCAAGGTAGTATACCATAATTGTTTTAGTGAAATTCTAATTTGTATTTGTATCACAATTAATTTAACCAGTTCTTAAACAATTACAGATACAAGGACAAATTCATCACCTACTGGGGGCAATGCTGCCAGTGCCAGATGCAGATCATAAATTTTTGCAAATTTATTTTATGGGCAATCAAGATGTGGAAGTTGATACACGTTGTGGTCATAATCCAACCGTCAAGCGAATCATTGTCCAACAACTGCAAACATTTCTTCACGAGAATAATGAATTAGTGAAGATGTTCAAAATGGCACTGGATCGGATGCCATCAGACAGCCATAATATTGTAATAAGAGCCGACAAAACACCTGCTGGAGAGCATGCAAGGAGGTTTAATTCACCGACAATAGATGAAGTGGCTATTGTCGTTGTTGGAGAGAATTTGCAATCAAGAGATATTGTACTTCATCGCCGGAACAATGAATTGAAACGTGTATATGAAACGCATAGAGCTTATGATGCTTTACAATACCCATTAATTTTCTGGCAGGGAGAAGATGGGTACCATTTTAATATCAAAATGGTTAATCCAACAACAGGTAATTAGATTATACAAAATAAAATATTTTATATGTTCAATATATAAATGTATTTTTTTATCATATGTACTTCCAGGTGCTGATACACACAAAAAAGTCAGTGCCATGAATTATTATGCATACAGACTCATGATCCGTGAAGGTGAAGTAAATCACATTTTGATGTGTCAACGGCTCTTTCATCAGTATGCAGTGGACATGTACGTCAAAATTGAGACTGAAAGATTGACATACATCCGTCTTAACCAACAGCAGCTTCGATCTGAAGAGTACATTCATCTTCGCGATGCAATCAATGCTGACGGCAATGTAAATAATGTAGGAAGAATGACAATTTTACCGGCCACTTACATCGGAAGCCCGCGCCACATGCACGAGTACGCTCAAGATGCGATGTCTTATGTTCGAAAGTATGGCCGTCCAGACCTATTTATTACATTCACCTGTAACCCACAATGGATTGAAATAAAAAAAGAACTGCTACACAACCAAACACCACTTGATAGGCATGACATCACAGCCAGAGTTTACAAGCAAAAATTAAAATCTTTAATGAATTTCATTACAAAGCATCGTGTGTATGGCCAAGTACGTTGTTGGATGTACTCTGTTGAGTGGCAAAAGTGTGGTTTGCCACATTCTCATATATTAGTCTGGTTGGTTGACAAAATAAGGCCAGAAGAAATTGATTCCATTATTTCAGCCGAAATTCCTGATGAAACGGTTGACCCAAAATTGCATACGATAGTAACTAAACACATGATACATGGACCTTGCGGAGTTTTCAACAACAGCTCACCCTGTATGATCGACGGCAAGTGCTCCAAACGGTACCCGAGAAACTTGCTTGCTGAAACCATCTCGGGAATCGATGGTTACCCATTGTATCGTCGGCGATCAGTTGAGGACGGTGGACGATCTGTAGATGTCAAGATAAAAGGACAAGATTTTCATGGAGACAATATTGTCCAATACTTTTGAAGCTCACATCAACGTGGAATTTTGTAACTCTGTGAAATCCATAAAGTACATATGTAAATATGTTAACAAAGGTAGCGACATGGCCATGTTCGCAGTAACAAACACATATGATAAAGTGTCTCACTATCAGATGGGCGCTATGTAAGCAGCAATGAGGTTATTTGGCGCATATTTTCGTTTGCAATTCATGAAAGACATCCCACTGTATTGCATTTGGCAGTTCATTTAGAAAATGGACAACGAGTGTATTTCAACCCAAACAACGCTGTGGATAGAGCGGCACGTCCACCTGTGACCACATTGACAGGTTTCTTCTCAATTTGTGCAACTGATCAATTCGCTCGCACTTTGCTGAATGCTGATATGCCGCGCTACTACACATGGAACGCATCATCAAAGTCTTTTCAGCGTCGTAAACAAGGAACACCACTTGAAGGATATGAAAATGTATTTGCCACAGATGCTATAGGCCGTATATATACAGTACATCCTAATAACGATGAATGTTATTATCTTAGATTGTTATTGGTGAATGTTCCTGGTCCGACATCTTTTCAACAATTGCGAACAGTTGATGGACATCTGTGTGCGACTTACCGTGAGGCGTGTCAATTATTACGGTTGCTTGAAAACGATTCGCATTGGGATGATATGCTCAAGGATTCCGTGATATCTTCATCGCCGCATCAAATTCGCACACTGTTTGCGATTATAATATCGACATGTTTCCCCTCAAATCCGAATGATTTGTGAGTGAAATATAGGGATGACATGTCTGAGGATGTGTTGCATCGCGTGCGTTGTGAAACTTTGAATTTTACATTGGAAATTACGGCAGAGATTTACAATGACACATTGATCATAATAGAAGATATGTGTTTGTTGATGGCAAATAAAGTATTGTCGTGTTTGGGCCTCACAGCACCCAATCGTGCTATGCAAGATGCATTAAACCATGAGTTGCAAAGAGAACTCCAGTACGATACTCAAGCTATGACCGAAGCAGTTCGCACAACTGTTCCGCAATTGAACGAAGAACAAAGGATTGCGTACGATCGTTTAACACAAGCTGTAAACAGTGGGTCTGGGGGGATTTACTTTCTTGATTCTCCTGGGGGTACTGGGAAAACGTTCCTAATTTCATTGCTATTAGCAAAGATCCGATCGCAAAATGAGGTAGCCCTAGCGTTGGCTTCATCTGGAATAGCAGCAACTTTATTAGAAGGCGGACGAACTGCACATTCAGCCTTAAAATTACCATTAAACATGCATATCAAAGAAACGCCAGTTTGCAACATTGCCAAAAATAGCGTTATGGCGAAGACTCTCCAAGTATGCAAATTGATAATTTGGGACGAATGCACAATGGCCCACAAGAGGTCGCTGGAGGCACTAGATAGGACGTTAAAAGATTTACGTGATAACCAAAACATTTTTGGTGGAGCTATGATACTGTTGTCAGGTGATTTTCGTCAGACTCTTCCAGTGATTCATGAAAACTCGCCTCCAAGCGGCTCATGATGCCATAGTTGATTCTGACAATACAGATCTACCTCAAAATTTTAAATCATCGGCTTACGATATTTACGAAAACTGCTTAGACCAGTATGAAGAAATGAAAGCTATGATCTCCGATCAATTAAAGCTAATAAAAGCAATTGCACCTACTCCCCACAGTAGAGTAGAGCTGCCACAAATAGACAGTCAAGAGGCAAGTTCAGGCATCTACCTCGAGTTGCCCGCATGTGACACAGAAACCTTTTACGGAGGTTATGAAGAATGGCCGTCCTTCCGGGACATGTTTACGGCCGTGTACATAAACCATCCTCAATTATCACCTGCGCAAAAATTGTATCACCTCAGATACAAAACTAAAGGTCAAGCAGGCGAAATAGTCAAACAGTTCGCATTAAATGACGACAATTTCAATTTGGCTTGGGAAGCTCTAAAAGCTAGATATGAAAACGACAGAATACTGGTCGATAAGCAAGTAACGACACTAATGAACTTGCCAAAAATTAAGAAAGGAACAAGTGTAGATTTCATCAAACTAGAATCCACTGTTTCAAATTGCTTGTCGATTCTATCGACACTAAATATTCCCACAGACAGCTGGGACCCAATCCTGGTAAACATTTGCACCGCCGCATTACCAGAAAAGTCGTTACTTCTATGGGAGCAATCGCTGTCATCACGAAAAAAATGCCCAACGTGGCAACAAATGAAAGATTTTCTCACCACCCAATATGAAATTGCGGAAAGGTTAGACGAAAAAATAATCAAAACTAAGAACATTAAACACGACCAAAATGGTAGCTTAAATAGACCCCAAGCTAGAAGCAACAAAAATTTAAACAAAAGCTTTTACAAAACACTAACGTTCACATCCGAACAAAGAAAACAAACGTCATGCGAACTATGTAAAAGAGGGCATAAACTTATATCTTGCGAGAAGTTTAAAAACTTAAAAGTTAATGAACGAAATAAGTTTGTAAGGTCAAAAAGACTTTGCACAAATTGTCTGTCACATGCGCATACATGTACAAATTGCAAAAGCAAATTTAAATGTTTATATTGTCAAAAAAGACACCACTCAATGCTTGATTACAGCACATATTCCATCTCACCCCAAAAAAGCGCTTATAAAACAAGAACCACGGGTTTAATTGCAAAAGCAAATTACGAAACCCAAAATTCGAAAAATTGCCAAGAGACACCATGCTGCTCAAAGGCACACAAATCTCAAACGCTGCACTGCGAAACACAAAATGGACTAGTTACAGAACTAGTAACCACCATACCAACTCAAGTTGAGTATAATAAAAACAAGTACCTTAATTCACAATTAAGGAAATGTCAAAAGTTAAGGAAACTTCCCCCCATAACTACTCAATCAAATAATGGCCGGTCCGTCGTACGACTACCACTAGAGACACAATTCTCCAATACTCCACAAACTGGTATAAAAAACAAGGTCAGATTTACCTCTGACAGTCCGAATTATTAAAAGCACATACAACTGTTCAGCCCCGCAGGATGGCTTTCGCCAATAATGAAAAAAAAAAACAATTCTGAAAAAATCCTAGAGCGGTGGCGGGCTACTAAACGACAAATTAGTGCATACATAAAAACATAAGATATAACACAGTTGTATAAAAAAGTCGGAAAATCGACATTTTTCATAAATTCTCAAATAGAATAAATAAAAAACTAACAAAATCAGAGGTCGCTCTTATCGTCTCTACATAAGCGCTCCACATAAGGGTAGTGGGTGGGAATCTGCTGAATAACTTGAACATCCCACCTAAAGGTTGTAATTCTAAATAAAGCAATTACCGGCCACTCTCTCGCAAGACCCCTCTTATTTCACAGCTCAAACCTCAAAGCTAAGGAGCACGCACTCTGGCCATATCTGAGTCAGACGTGGCGTCGCTATATTTCATAATAATGAAGAAAAGCAAACTAAAAAATTCAAATAAAAATAAAACCACAAATAATAAATCGATCAAAGAAACAACCGCAAATATAATAACTAGTAGATACAAACTCAGAAATCCTCAAAATTCTATTTTCTTATTGTATGCATATAAAAGCTAATATGGTACATACCATACCAAATACTATGTATAAAACCAACATTTATAGCATGTGTTTAGCGCCCTCGGCTACTCCACCAGCAGTACGCCGAAATACATACATGCAACAGCATAAAAGCGTTATACTAGGCAAAATATTCGCCTAGGGGGCCCAGGATGTTTAAATGAGTTAAGCGTCCACCCACTCTATCCGGGAAAAACTAGCGCACCCTAATAAGACAGTTTACTTCACCACAGCTGAGAACACGACAACACAACTCATCAAAAAGGATGAAAACCAGAAAGCAGACACATTTAAATACACACTTCGTTATACACACCCGGGCAGATACTTTCGATTCGTCTACGGGCCTAAGCTCCACATAGCCTCAGAAGTTTAAACATACAATTTTCTCGATACAACGTTCAAAACGCTTCCACATTACTTTGGATCAGCCGTGATCCTTCCTATTTCAACATCTCTTCATTTCGCATCGATCCCGCACTTATTTCATTTAATTAAGTTTGGCATGTATTGTAACCCGGATTTGTGTTAAAAATAAATTATAACGTTTTTCCTATTAGATAAAAAATGCGTTTTATTTAATAACATCAATCGCGAGTTTAAGTGACTCATAAACTTAAATACAGAGGTGTGTGATTCCCAGTTAGTTGGGCACCCAACTGTTCACCTCCAATAATTAGGCGGTGCGAAGTTCGCCGGGTCAGCTAGTTACAAATAGTATTACAATACCTCTTAAAATGAAACCAAATTTTTCCTCTGATAAATTCACAATAGAGGTAAATTCGAAACAAATCGTAAAACAGCCAATTGATTCTAAGGAAGGAGATATTATGATAAATACAATAACTTTGGACAACGGCTTATTTATTTCTCCAGGCATATACGTTGCGAAAGACTGGTTTAGTACAATAGAAGTAGTTAATCCCACGGGGAATGACCAATTTTCCTAGAGCAACCCCTGAAAACAAGTCCGTATGATTCAGAAAACTTCGTCGAACTTAATAACTTTAATATGCATTGCAAATCAAACAGTGAAAGAATTGCAAATTTATCTGACTTACTTCGAATGGAACACCTGAATGGCGAAGAAAAGCATAAACTTTTGAAACTATGTACTAAATATAGTGATATCTTTTATAGAGAGGATGAAAAGTTGACGTTTGCAAATGAAATAAAACACAGAATTAGGACGACGGACGATATTCCTATCCATACTAGGTCTTACAGGTATCCTTTCGTTCACAAAGAGGAAGTTCGGACACAGATATCAGAGATGTTGGAGCAAGGGATTATTAGGCCGAGTTTTTCCCCATGAAGCTCTCCAGTATGGACTGTTCAAAAAAAGACGGACGCATCGGAGAAGACGAAATTGAGACTGGTTATTGACTACAGGAAGTTGAACTAGAAAACCGTCTCGGACAGGTACCCACTCCCAAACATATCTGAGATCTTGGATAAACTGGGCAAATGCCTTTACTTTTCGACTTTGGACTTAGCAAGTGGCTTCCATCAAATTGAAATGGATCCACGGGACATATCAAAAACAGCCTTTACTGTGGAAGGGGGTCACTACGAATACGTAAGAATGCCTTTTGGCTTAAAAAACGCACCCTCAACTTTCCAGAGGGTTATGGATAATGTCCTAAATGATTTGGTTGGAAAAATCTGTCTAGTGTATTTAGATGACATTATTATATTTTCTTCGTCCCTCCAGGAACATATTGAGAATCTAAAAAAGTCTAAGATGTTCAAATTTTAAGGTCCAGATGGACAAATCAGAGTTTATGCGAAAAGAAATTGCTTTTTAGGACATGTAGTTATCCGACAAAAATAGAACCTATCCAGAAATTTCCAATACCACGTACTAATCGTGAAATAAAATCCAAAAAATAGGCCTACTTAGTTATTATAGGAAGTTTATCCCGAACTTGGCAAGACTTGCAAAACCAATGACAGAATGCTTAAAAAAGGGCAGAAGCATAACACTAAACGCCAGATACCTAGAAGCTTTCGAAACATGCAAGAACATTATAATAAACGATCCAATACTGCAATACCCTGATTTCACAAAGCCATTTTTACTCACAACAGACGCAAGTAACATTGCGCTTGGAGCAGTCCTTTCTCAAGGTCACATAGGTAGTGACATACCTATTTGCTACGCAAGTAGGACTCTTTCTGAGAGTGAGATTAAATATTCCACTATTGAGAAAGAGCTTTTAGCCATAGTGTGGGCAACCAAATATTTCCGCCCATATCTCTTCGGTCGTAAATTTAAAATATTTATTGACCACAGACCACTTACATGGCTAATGAATCTCAAGGAGCCCAATTCGAAATTGGTGAGATGGCGCCTGAAGTTGGAAGAGTATGACTACGAGATCGTATACAAAAAAAGGAAAATTGAACAGTAACGCAGATGCATTGAGCAGGATAAAATTAGACCATGATAAAACCGCTGATATAAATTTGTATGATTCGGAAGAACTGTCTACAATACATTCATGTAAAGAAAAAGTGAATGATGTCATACCAATTTCAGAAAAACCTTTAAATGAATTCAACTTGCAACTTTTATTAGAAAGATCTGACAAAAAGCCCAGTATGACTGGTGAAACCATCTTTAGAAACAAACAACGTAGAACTATAAGAGAAAAAGAATTTTCTGAAGACACAATAGTTGAGATTTTTAAAAAATTTATACCCTCAGGTAAACTAACTGCCATCTTCTCCGATGAAACCACTTTCAGAACTATTCAACTGATATATTCAAAATACTTTTCAAATGGAAAACAATTTCCCTGAAGATTGGACACGCGAGAACGATTGAAAGTTATTTCAATTTCATTCATATAATAGACTTGGACAATTATAATTCGCAAACTTCAAAATTAATTACTATCGTAGACAAATTTGAAAAAATAGCCTTCTAAAAGATGCTGCTAAAATTTGTAAGCTGAAACTTAAGGGACTCGAAAACAAACTACAGACATTAAATCTATATAAACGTACAAAACGAGGACTATTCAACGGCTTAGGCTCTGTAATAAAATATGTAACTGGGAACATGGACGCAAATGACGCTATGACTATAAATAAACAAATATAAGAACTCCAGGACACAACATTAAATTCAAAAATAATAGAGGAAAATCAAAAAAGTTTGAATATACAATTTAAAAATTTGACAGAGCATATGAATAACAATCAGGAAAGCATTACAAAATTTTTAGAAAAACTCTCAACAAAAAAAACTATTCATATTCTAAAAGAAGACAATGCGCTATTAGAAATCCAATACATGAATCAGCTTGATTATAATATAGATTTATTATTGAACCATATCTCTGACACAATATAAGCCGTAATGCTCGCAAAGCTATCAAAATGCTATCAAAGCTTATTCTTCATCTAGATGATGGATGAAATAAGACACCATTTTAAGTCCCAGAATATTGACTTAGTTTCGGACGGACACCTTTACGAACTTCTGGAACTCCAAGCATATTATAATAATAGCAACCTAATTATTAATATAAAACTTCCAAATTTGGTTTAAAGTACGAATTCGCTTTTTCATCTCATTCCTCTTCCTATGAATAATACGAAAGTAATTAAAACAAAACCATACGTATGTTACAATAACCACGAGCTCCAATACTTAACAGAGATTTGCCCAAAAATTGAGAACGTGTATTACTGCAAGAGGTCAAATGACTTCGAAAGCACCAATAATTCAACTTGTATCGCTAGAATCTTGAATAATAAAACACCAATATGTCCTGTGAACGATGTGGGGCCCACATCGAATATATTCCAACCGGAAGATAATTATATAATGATTATCAACGCAAAGGGGCTACCGATAGCCTCTGATTGTGGGCAAAACTTCACAATTGAAGGAGCCTCCTTTCTCCACTACACGAATTGTTCCGTCACGATAGCGGGAACAACATATAAAGACAACCCTTCAGTCCATTGGGACACAATCTTCGTAGCACCACCAAATCTAGAGAAAGTGCATATAACAACAATAACAGAGACTTTAAGCCTAGAGAAGATCAAAGATTACAGTTTCATCAACAAAAATGATATTACGAGATTAAAAAAGGATGCAATTCAAAGGAGAAACATAATTTTTTTTTTTTTTTTTTTTTTTTTTTTTTTTTTTTGCGGGCGAGGGGGTGGAAAATGCCTTCCGCATCGTCGGTGCTATCGTCACAGCAGCGGTATGTGCCACTTGCAGGTCACTAAAACCCCCCCCTCTAAGGAACCGTCGCCCACCCTGGGACCGCGTTTGCATTACTTCAGGGTGGCGTTCCATTTTTCTCATTGAGAGATTTACATCTGCGCACCTGCGTCCAGGTCCCGCTTTTTGCTGCGTAGCAAGAGTGCAGCGAATTTCTTGATGATGCCCCAGTTTTCTTCACTTTCCAACATAACGCTGACTAAATTGTCCGCGTTTATTGGGCCAACCAGGTCCTCTACAGCGGTGCGTTCTCCTTGCCAGCGCGCACATTCGAAGAATGTATGTTCAGCGTCGTCTTCTGTCGCGTCGTTATATAGGCATGACGGCTCTTCGACTTTTCCCATTCTGTGGAGGTACTTTTTGAAGTACCCGTGACCGGATAACAGCTGGGTTGTGTAAAAATCTACCTCTCCGAATTTTCGGCCTGTCCATGAGTCTAGATCTTTTATAAGCCTGGCCGTCCATCTGCCGCGACTTTCGGTGTCCCATCTTTGTTGCCATGTTATTAATGTTTCTTTCTTTATTTGTTCTATTGCGCTTTTGTTGTTATCGGATGACTGCTTTAGCTCCCACAGCTTTTTCCTTTCGTGTGCTAGAAGGTCAATTGGGGCATTTCCGCTTATAACTAATATTGCCTCGCCGGACACTGTTCGGTAGGCTGATGCAACTCTGAGGGCTGCTGTGCGGTGCACTCTGGCCGCTACCTTACGCCGGTTTTTCTTTTTAAGTACATCTGCCCATATCTCAGCTCCGTATAATAAAACGCTGATTGTTGTCGACATTAGGAGCTTTCTCTTTTTTTGACTGGGGCCTCCTATGTTGGCCATTAGTCGGCTCAGTTGAGAGGTGATCTTCGCTGCCTTTCCTGCGGCGTGCTGGATTTGTACCCAGAAGGTTAGTCTGGGGTCCAGTCTTACGCCTAGGTAATTAACTGCTTTTTTGTCCTAAGAATATCCGTAGTCGTATGCATGGTTACTTCGAGAGGTATGTGCTTATTTGTTAGCAGCAGTAGCTCTGTTTTTTCCGTAGCGAGCTGGAGGCTGTGTGAGTCGAGCCATGCTTGGGTCCGTATCATGACCTGGTTCAGCTTTCTTCGCGCTTCTTCTGTGTCCCTTGCTGTGATTACTGCTGCAATGTCGTCGGCGTAGCCTATTAAATACGATTCATCTGGCATTTCTAGTTTTAATATAGCGTCATAGCTAATGTTCCATAAGTCTGGTCCGAGGATGGATCCTTGTGCTGCTCCTGACGTGACCGCTATCTGTCGTGTTCCCTCTTTAGTTTCATATAGCAGCTTCCTGTTGCTAAGGTAGCTCCGCACCACGGCCCTGAGGTAGTCGGGTACCTTAAAGCTTTTCTCGAGAGCGTCGATCATATCTACCCATCTAGCGCTGTTGAAGGCGTTTCGGACATCTAGAGTCGCCAGCAACACTATTCTTTTGTATTTATGCCATCTACGTTGTGCGACTTCTACGCTTTCGATGACGCATTTTATTGCTCCTATGGTCGATCTGCCGGGTCTAAAGCCATATTGTCTAGGGGACAGTCCTCCAGCTTCGTTGATAGCCGCTTCAAGTCTGGGTTTAAGCAGGGTTTCGTATAGCTTTCCCGCTGTGTCAAGCATACATAGAGGACGGTATGCTGATGGCGAGTTGGGGTCTCCTTTTCCCTTACTGATTAGAACCAGCCGTTGCTTTTTCCAGGGTTCAGGGAATATTCCGGCTTCAAGGCAGGCGTTGTACATGTTCAGTAGTACTCCTGGGCGCTCTGTAGCGATTATTTTGAGAATTTCTGATGGGATCCCGTCCGGTCCGGGGGATTTGTTGGCCTTGAGCTTTGCAGTGGCTAGTTGCAGCTCCTCAAGGGTAAACCGGGGGATTTGCGTCGGTCTTAGGATGTGTTCTGGGTCCCTAGCCCTTGTTTCGTGTGTGGGGAATAGTGCGTTCACAATGTTATCCATTTTGGCAGCGGTTAGATCAGGTGGCTTTGCTCGAGCGCCGAGTTTCTTCATCACTATTTTATACCCGAGTCCCCAGGGGTTTCTATTTATATCCTCGCGTAGTTCCTCCCATTTTTTCTTTTTGCTGTCGTCGATGGCATGCTTTAGCTCCTTCTTTGCTAATTTGTATTGATCGGCTTCTTGAGTTGCGGCTCCTCTACGCCTGGATCTCGTGTAGGATCTACGAAGGCGGAGGCATGTCCGTCTGAGGAGAAACATAATAACGATAACAACATTGATACTCATCACCTTAACTATCACTTGTGTAACTCTGTTATGGAAAAACCCCAGAATTCGGTATTATCCTAAGCCCACTGAAGCCGCTCTGTCTCCACCAACTTCGTTGTGGCCATCACTCTACTCTAAGGAGGGAGGAGTTATATAGTCACATCAAACCCCACCAAAACCCAGAAGACACCAATAAAACAACAACAATAAATCATTTACTTTATACCAATAAAACAACAACAAGAAATCATTATAAAATTTTCATTTGAATTTTAAATAGTTTAAGTCAGCAATATAAAACATTATTTTCTTACAAACTAAATTGTATCCATATTCATAAATTACTAATAATAATTTTTCCCTTTAATTTTAAAATATTAAAGTCAGCAGAACAAAACATTGCAACAATTGTGTACTAATTAATACTTACTTCCTGTTTACCAACATTTATACAATTATTATTGTTTTAATTTTTACTGTATTTTTCTTGACTCATCAAATTTCTTTTACTTACTTACCTTCATGTTAAATTAATTTAAAAATAAAGATCATTATTGGTGTAACCTTCAAGAAGATAAAGTGTTTTATTTGGTGCAATTAACGAAGGAACGTAATAACATAACTCACGCTTGCTGGCACCTGCAGACTGGTTGCTAGCAGTGCATTTGTTGTTGCCCGATTGTTGTTTTCTGCTGCTTCTGCTGACTGCGTCCTTTGCTTCGTTTCCTTTTCAGCTAATCGCCACAATGATCACTTTTTATTGCCAGTGGTCATTTCTCTTTCTTTGATTTTTTTGTTTTCACTTTTTGATTCGTGCACTATTTAATTATGTTTATTATTGTTATTTTGTGTGCACTGTTCTTTATGTTTGTTTACAATTTAGTAAATTGTTTTTTTTTTTTGGTTTACTTTCTGCTTGATTATTATTATTTTTTTGTAAAGACTGAATTCACGGAGCAAATTAAATAAACACGTCCGTACACTTTGAACACTCTCTTTCGTTGTGTGAGAGATATAAGGATTAATTAAATGATTTTATTAAGATTTTCTAACTTTTCCTTACCTTTTTTCAATTTAGGTATCTGTACTGCTATATTGGAATTAATTAATTGTTTTAAAATATATTTATAATTTACAAATTCTTGTACTTACTTTCCCCTGGCTCTTAGAATTAGCAATTGACACGCTTTTCCCACGTTTTTAGTTTCCCTTTCTGGGATATTCTTTTAGCACTATTACACTTACGTTTTCTCCTTCGCACTCGTTTACAAGAAATGAGATAACTACATTATCTGCATTTTATTTCATTTGGGAAATTCTAAATGCATTAACCCTGATATGATTATTTCGACATTGCACTATGGGTCAAATGAATGGTTTTTGAGGCAAGAAATCACAGGAAGCAGCTAGATCTTCAAAATTCAGTACAGGTGACTACGATGGGCATCTTACTCTTCGATAAAAATCTCAAGTCGATCCGCCCTAACCACGCCCACTTCTAGTAACTATATTGTTTACCACGTTAAAATTATTATAATGCCCACTTGCATTGACCGGAAAAGTAAGCTTAGCGGTGGGAGAGTTAATAGAAAACACGGTCCTTGGATAATGGAGCATTTTGCTAGAAATAACATTTATTTACTAATAAAATTATTAACATAAAACCATGAAATTAAATAAGTCTTCTTTTGCTAGTGATCGGCTTACAAATTAATTTGTGCTTCCAATGCCATCAAGATTTCATTCCACTAAAAAGAGAACATTAAATTTTATAAAAGTTAGTATATTATAAATAACTCTTACTTCAAAATTGTCCCCTGTTTCATCAACTTCTAACTCTATATTAAAAAGAGATAGATCCTCTGCCTCCCATTCGAAATCAGAAAAATTTTCATTTGCGATAGCATTTGACGTAGTCGGCAATTGATATTCAGGAACATCTGGAATCTTTAAAAGAGAAATAACTTCTCTTGGAAGTTGCAAATTTTTTTTTGCTGAATGACGGTTCCTTAGACAAATACTGGATAAGAATGGGTCAGAAGAATCCATGGCTCTGTTAAAAACATCAGATCATCAGCGCATTGTGTTCTCTAGAGTCTTTTCGTGCATGCTCAATGCGATCCTTTCTATAAAATTTGTTTCTCGCCTCAGAAGCACTTTCTCTAGCGCATCCAAGAGGCACGATTGAGCCTTGTACTATATGTGAAGAATGTGCTAAAATTTTATGCAACGTAGCTGACATTGGGTACCATTCGTAATATTGAAAATATATTTCGGCAGTTCTATAACAGAAACTCTTCAAGTTTTCGACACTTAACTCAAAATTAAAACAAAAAAAATTGCTATTAGTATGACTTGTAAGTGTTTTAAAAACTCGATGTTAACGTTTGTTATTGAAGCAAATAATTCCAGATTTGAAAATACTGTTCGCGCCGTATTACCGTCGTTTGTTGATCCATTTCCGTTACGTTTCGGCTTATGGACATGAAGACCCATTTTCTCCCAGAATTGTTGTTGAATTTCACTTTTTCTTTGTTTCATTAGTAATTTGTCCTCAGCATTTCGAAATTGCCATTTTTTAAAATGAAGTCTATATGAAAGATTCAGAACAAATTCTAGACATCGAATCCAAGTGTGTAATGGGCTTATTTAAATGTATATTGGATATATTGGGGAGCACTCACCACTGAGTTAAATGAAATAAAAATGTCTGTTTAATTTTGTACACGTTGGGATTTTCAACAAGTTTATTTAAATTTATTGATTTTATTATACATATGTATAAACTAATTAAGAATGATATCGACGGGCGAGGCGGCGACACTCCAATTCCGGGAACGATTTATCACTGCTTGTGATCGAGTGGACACGGATCGTGGTTTACTTTTTTAAATTGGAGGAGATTAGCGTGACGCGGCGAAGTGTATGAGCGAACGTGTTGCTCGAATGGTTTAAAAACGAATTGTAAGTCTCATCCCGATGTCCATTCCTTTTGTTGAGTGGGTACAGGCGTGGTGAGTTGTGTTGGTGTGGTGTGGTGATGTAAGTGTATGGTGCCATCGGATGTGGTGTATTAAGCTGTCTTGCTAGGGTGCGTCAGTTTTTCCCAGGTAGAGTGGGGTATACATGCGGGGAGATGATTAAGTCATTTAAACATACTGGGCCCCCTAGGCAAATTTTTTGCCTAGTATTACATATATGATGTTCAATGTATTTCGGCGAGAATTGGTGTTTGAAATAAGTAACTTCAATATGTATGAACGGGTCATATTGAAATTCCCTTCATATTTTATGACTTGACGACTTGTATTATTTTTAAACTCGTTTATATATATTTTTATTGGCAGTAATTGACAATTTCTTTAATGAAGGCTTATTATTTACGCCTGGCTCAGATATGGCCAGAATGGGAACTCCTTAGCCCTGGAGTTAGGACTATGAAATTAGAGGGATCTTGCGAGAGAATGGCCGTGAATGGATAACGGCTTCGGTTCGTGGAGTAGAGAATTCTTCATAATTAATTTGATGCTTTGTATAGCAGATTCCCATAATTACCAATATGAGGAGCGCTTATGTAGATGCGATAAGAGCGACCTTTGCTTTTTTGTAAATCCAGGTGCGTCACAGTATCGCATGGGGAACATAGTGATCCCTTAACGTTAATTTTGATTTGTCCTATATTGTATTATAGGTGTCGATTTTTCGACATTTTGGACTCAACTGTGTTATAGTTTATGTCTTATTGCGTATGCATTAATTCGGCGTTGAGTAGCCCGCCACCGCTCTAGGATTGGTTCAGAATTGGTTTTTTTTTCATTATTGGTGAAAGCCATCCTGCGGGGCCGAAAATTTGTATGTGTTTTAATATACTTAGAAACTGTCAGAGGTAACTCTGATTTTGTTATTTTGTTTTTTATACCAATTTGTGGAGTATTGGAAAATTGTGGCTCTAGTGGTAGTCGTACGACGTACCGGCCATTATTTGATCAAGTAGTTGTGGCTTTAGAGAAGTGCTCACAATACTGATCTTTTATAATTTTTTTTGTTATTGGAAGTTTCCTTAACTTTTGCAATTTCCTTAATTTTGAATTCAGGTATTTGTCCTCAACTTGAGTTGGTGTAGTGGAAACTGGTTCTGCAACTAGGCCACTTTGTATTTCGCTGTGCAGTGTTTGAAATTTTTTGTGCCTTTGAGCAACATGGTGTCTCTTGGCAATTATTACAATTTTGGGTTTCGGGATTTGCTTTTGCAATTAAACCCGTGGTTTGTTTTGTATGCGCCCTTTTTTGGTGTGATAGGGGATATGTGCTATAATGCAGCATTGTATGGTGTCTTTTATGACAATATAAGCATTTAAATTTGCTTTTGCAGTATGCGCATGTGACAGGCAATTTGTGCAAAGTCTTTTTGATCTGAAAAAATTATTTCGTTCGTTAACTTTTAAGCTTTTAAACTTCTCGCAAGATATAAGTTTATGCCCTCTTTTACATAGGTCGCATGACGTTTGTATTCTTTGTTCGGATGTAAACGTTTGTGTTTTGTAAAAGCTTTTGTTTAAATTGTTTTTGTTACTAACTTGGGGTCTATTTAAGCTTATATTTTGGTCGTGTTTAATGTTCTTAGTTTTGATTATTTTTTCTTCTAACCTTTCCGCAATTTCATTTTGGGTGGTGAGAAAATCTTTCATTTGTTGCCACGTTGGGCACTTTTTTCGTGATGAGAGCGATTGCTCCCATAGAAGTAACGACTTTTCTGGTAATACGGCGGTGCAAATGTTTACCAGAATTGGGTCCCAGCTGTCTGTGGGAATATTTAGTGTCGATAGAATCGACAAGCAATTTGAAACAGTGGATTCTAGTTTGATGAATTCAACACTTGTTCCTTTCTTAACTTTTGGCAAGTTCATTAGTGTCGTTACTTGTTTATCGACCAGTATTCCTTCATTTTTATATCTCGCTTTTAGAGCTTCCCAAGCCAAATTGAAATTATCATCATTAAGAGCGAACTGTTTGACTATTTCGCCTGCTTGACCTTTAGTTTTGTATCTGAGGTGATACAATTTTTGCACAGGTGATAATTGAGGATGGTTGATGTAAACGGCTGTAAACATGTCCCGGAAGGACGGCCATTCCTCATAACCTCCATAGAAGGTTTCTGTGTCACATGCGGGCAACTCGAGGTGGATGCCTGAACTTGCCTTTTGAGTAGGTGCAGTTGCTTTAATTAGCTTTAATTGATCGGAGATCATAGCTTTTGTTTCTTCATACTGGTCTAAGCAGTTTTAGTATATTGCGGTAGCAGATAATACAAAATTTTGTGGTAGATCTGAATCGTCAGAATCTACAATGGCGTCATGAGCCGTTTGGAGGCGAGTCCAAAAATTTGTAAGATTTTGGCCTTTAACTTCTAATAACGATTCAGAGTTTTCGTGAATCGGTGAGGAGGCAAATCTAGTGCAGTACCTTGTGAAACTGTCACTTTCTGAAATAAATTTAAAAACCTGTTTTGAGCGGTTAGCTCCTACAGGTGTATTTTGATTTTTTTCGTTATTAGCCATTTTGGTTTTTTTTTTCTCTCAGTGCGATTGATTTGAATAAGCAATATTTCTTAAAACCGAATACTCTTTTAGGTAAATAGAGTTTTGAATTTTGATTTAGGTTGGTAAAAACGAGTATGTTATATCGTGTTATTATTACCGTTTCTATTTATTTGCAAATAATAATATATATTTTATATTTTAGTTTTAAGTTTGAAAATGTCTTTGATTTTATTTATTTATTATTTAGACAATTTATTTTTATCAAATCAGCACTTTTAATTTATTAAAACTTTTTCCGTCCTTGTGTTAATATTTAGGCACACCCTAATACTTTGACATGAATGTACGTATTTTTGTGCAATTGAGAGCTCGTTGAAGAGATCAATGCATTTTTAACATACATAAGTAGGTTTAAACCACCCAGCAAAACCTGCTTGACCGAAACTCCCACACATTTACACAATTTTTACTTATTACTAACACACCCTCACAAATCATTTAATTGCGTAAAGAGTCTATCCGCTGTGCCTTTTGATTGTTTTATATTACAAGCTCTTCACACAACATCTTTTCTATAAAAACAAAACAAAAAAGACAAACTGATTTCGGACTTGCCACTGTTTGTGGAAAACGATGCATGTAAAAGTATACAACATGATAACATGATTGTTTACATTCGTTTATTCGTTGCGAAAATTCGAATTCAAAGAAAAAGAAATTCGGCACGCGTGTTAAATTGTGAAAAATTTGTATTCTAATTAAATTTGGTTATATTTTATGAAAAAAGTGATTAAAAACGTGATTATAAAAGTGGTACATATATAATTTGAAAAGGTGAGTAAACGGAGTAAATTTTAATATTAAAAAAATACATTTAGTGCTTGCATGAGCCGAGAAAAAAAGGCTTTTAATGTCAGTGCCTCCAAATTTCCAAAATATGTAGTATTAATGTGAATTCTGATAGTGACTCAAATGTGGAAGAATTGAGCTCCGTAGATATATCTTTAAATGATTATGATAGCCAAGATACCATTGATAGTAATAGTGACAATGTGAATATTGTAGTGAAAAATGATAAATGCAAAGAAATAAAAGCTTGGGCTTTACGCAATAGAGTGTACCACAATACAGTGACTGATTTGTTTCAAACCTTGCGAAAAATAGGTTTAGTGGATTTGCCCTTAACAGCAAAAAGTCTATTAGGTACAAGTAGAAAAAAGGTTAATATTGAAACCATTCCAAGTGGAGCGTTTTTATATAGAGGAATTCAAAATTATTTTGAGAAAAATTCATTTCCTCACCTTGAAATAAAAGATAGCATTGTACTTGATATAGGAATAGATGGTCTTAGATTATTCAAAAATCTATATGCATACATTATTATTTTTCTCTACATGTCTCTTTGTTTCTTTTTCAGATTATTCACAAAAGTGATGAAATGGCGCAGCAAAAAACGGTTCGTGAATGCAAGGTCCTCATCCGCAAAATTCATCAATCGGTATGCCGAATGACTGGTGAAGATGTCGACAACGTTCAAACCGAAATTGCTTCCACCCTACCATTAAATACGCTTGCTGCAGCTTTGGAAATGGACGAAAAATTGAAATGCGACGAATTTGCTGCTACAACGGTAAGTAATATATAAACTTTTTTCAATAAACAATTCAGTTTTTACAAACTATTTTTATTTACAGAAACAATTCGTTTTGAGGATAAAAGGTACTTCAGATAGTGTACATGATGTGTTGCGAAGTCTGTACACTGATGAACTTCTTTATTTATGTAACTGGGACGGTAGGGGTGGGAAGCAACCTCTCTCCAAATTCCTGCTGGTTTCCAACATTTTATACGGTAAATTCTGTTTTTTATTTAATTTTACTTACAATTATTTGTTTTAATTTGTAATTTTCATTATGTTTTTTTATAGATTCATTCATAACGTATGGATTGGCAATGTTCGAAAAACAAGTTCGAAAAGCCATTGAAATGAGCCACCATAGGCACAAACAAAGAATTTATAGGAAGAGGAAAACTGAGGAGTGAACCCTTTAAATATTTAATAAAAAGTTATATGTATTTCTGATATTATTAAAAAAAATTATTTTAATACATACTAGATTTTAAGATAGCATTGCAAAGCAGGAATTGAATTAATAATGAAATATTTATTTTAATTTAAACTTTAATGTAATTTTGGTTAAAAATAATTTGAAAAAAAATTAAAAATTAAAAAAATTATAAAAAAAAAATAAAAAATCTTTTATTTTGAGATTCGAACTCGAGTCTCACGGAATACCAAGCCGTGCGTTTAACCACTAGGCTAGTATAGCATGCAGCGTCGCGCTTCCCTGGAACCAGTTTTCCCCGTTTGCCTTAAATTTAACTAAAGTGTGAGTAGCGAGGATATAGTTTTATTGTAGCAGAAAATGTGTGCTCAAGAAGGTGATAAAAAATCACATGTATACAAAAGTTTTGGGAGGTTTTTTGATTCGCCCTTAAGAACGTGATAGGAAAGTGTGACAATTAAACCGGCCCGCGTTACCGGCATGTCACTAGGTAACATGACCGGCACTGTTCTAACTGGGCAGTGGTCGGCAAAAGTTAAACTGTGACTGTGTTGGTGAGCACAAGCGAACTGCTCCGCATGAGCATCCCAGTCGGAAATTGCGTGAATTGAAAAAAAAAGTTATCACTTATTGCGTTTCAATGAGAACATAAAAAAAGGTATTGCATATACAGTGTACATACGTGCATAGATACAAACTTAAATAAAACATTCAAAAATTCATTTTGATTTAGGTATGTTATGTAACATACATAGTTACTGATAG
This sequence comes from Bactrocera neohumeralis, assembly GCF_024586455.1. Taxonomy (NCBI): domain Eukaryota; kingdom Metazoa; phylum Arthropoda; class Insecta; order Diptera; family Tephritidae; genus Bactrocera; species Bactrocera neohumeralis. The sequence goes on along the minus strand of NW_026089631.1, from coordinate 8,423 downwards.
GATTGCAGAGATAATTATGTATAAATTTAGAGACAAACTAAAAGTTGATGTTCACTCCACGAGGTTTTAATCCAGAAGAAAATGTTATATTACAAGAAGAAATAAAGAACAAAGTAATAACTAATACTTATATACTTATACATGTAAATGTCAGAATGACAGTATGTAAAGAATGTAATGACGTAAATAATGTAATGACATGAATAGTGTTAGGTAAACGACTATCTTCAACACGCCCCTTCAATATGCAGGTCATTCGGTGGACAAACCAAGTCCGTTAAGACATCTGTCGTGGCTTGCTCGCGTCAATGGTTTCGTCATCACATCCGCAGTCATCTCTTGAGAAGATATGTGCCTCAATGAAAATAACCCTGCGCTAATGCAACAAATGATGTTTGCTTGGTACGCGCATGAAAAACGGGATCATTAGCCAAACACTGCGCACCTCTGTTTACCCAAATAAATTATTACATCAGCGAGTTTTTGTAAACCAATCTCATTTAGGAGACTACGTAAATACACTGCTTCTTTTGCTGATTCCGCCAAGCTCACATATTAAGCTTCTGTGGTCGAAAGAGCGACTGTGCGTTGTTTTTGTGACTTCCAGCTAATCGCAGCACCGCTGAGCAAGAAAACGAATCCCGTGTAGGAATGGCGATCAGTTGTGCAGCCTCCCATATCAGCATCAGCGTACCCAACTAGCTGTAAATCGGATTTTTGATGCAGCAAGCTTCTATTGGCAGTACCGGCAAGATACCTTAAAATACGTTTGGCAGCATTCCAATGACATTTCAATGGATTCGTGACAAACTGCGCTAGTCTTGACACGGTGTTCGCTATGTCTGGCCTTGATGCGATGGACATATACATTAGAGTTCCAATTAATTCACGATATGGACAGAGTTTATCATTTGAATTATTTTCAAATAAATTTATCTTTAACTCTGAAGGTGTAGCAACCGGGTTGCACTCACTCATTCCAAATCTCCTTAGTAATGCTTTAATGTAGCCACTTTGCTTTAAAGTAATCTTACCATCCATTTGTTTAATCTCTAGTCCAAGACAATAATTTGTTCTACCAAGGTCCTTAATGTCAAAATATTTCAAAAGTTGTTGCTTTAATTTGTGAATAATATTCACTTCACGTGACACAATAAGTAGATCGTCTACATATACAAGGAGTAAAACTAAGTTATTCTCAAAATAACCATAAAATAAACACGATTCATTTTCTGTGGCCTTTAACCCCATACTTATCAACTTCGATTTAAGTTTGGCATACCACTGCCTACCAGCTTGCTTAAGTCCATACAGAGCTTTCTTAAGTCGACACGCATTACCTCCTTCGTTTAGTTCTTTTATCATTTTTGATGCTTTAATGCCAACGTCGCAATTTTTATCAAATTTCATTGTTATTCGTTGCAAAATATCATATAGCATGTCTGGTACCTTCATGAGCACTTTTCGTTCAACGTTCCATTCAGATATGCGCTTACAACATCAAACTGCCAGATAGTGAGATTAAAATGAGCCGACAATGCGAGTAATAACCGAATCGATTCTAAACGTGCTACTGGAGCATAAGTGCCAGTATAATTTATACCATATTTTTGACCGTACCCTTTGGCTACAAGACGCGCTTTGCGTCGCTCGATCTTACCGTCTGACCCATACTTATTTGTCAAAACAAAACGGCATCCCACTATATTTTTGTTGTGATCAACCGGAACAATATCCCATGTGTCATTTTTAATAATATTAATTACTTCACATTCCAACCCGTCGCGCCATTCATCACTCTCAGGCCCATTTAAAGCATCTTGTAAGCTAACCTCAGCCATGCCAGCAAACACAACATCGTCTCCTGCACTATCGTTGTCGCTCTCTGGATGTGCCGTTTTCTGTGATGGCTCTGAATTAAGACGACTACGAAACACTTTTCGCGGTCTTCCTCTATTTCCCATTCGCATCAGTTTTGGCCTACCTGGCGCTCTCCGAATTTCTTCTAATTCACAATCCGCAACTGCTGTTGGTTCGCTAATTCCGTTTTCATCGGTTTGAGAATGAGAAAAATCTACAAATTTACGACAATTACTGTAATTCTCTTCAGGGATTTTAAGTGGTAGCAGCAGATCACTAGCTTCATTTATTGGATTCGAAATCAGTTGATGTTCGCTAACAAACCGGACATCACGTGCACATATGACTTTATGCGCTTTCGGTATTCACACACGATAACCCTTTGTTTCTCTGGGATACCCAACAAACACACCTACTTGACATCTAAGCGCCAGCTTATTTTTATCTGGTATTTTATCAAGCACCATTACCTTTGATCCAAACGACTTGAAGTGTTTAACACTTGGCTTTACCTTATTTAGGCATTCATAAGGCGATTTCCCACCTAATGTTCGGGATGGACATCTGTTTCTTATATGGCAAGCAGATGCCACAGCTTCTGACCAAAAAGTATGACTGAGGCCAGACTGCAATAACAAAAATCTAGACATGTCCAGCAGTGTTCTATTCATTCGTTCTGCGACTCCATTCTGTTCAGGCGTCCTGGGAACACTTAGCCGACGAGCTATGCCACATTCTGAAAGATACTTATCAAAATTATTATTTAGATACTCACGTCCATTATTGGACTGCAAGAATTTAATTTTAAACCCAGTCTGTCTTTCCATGAAACTTTGGTACATCTTGAATGCTTCGAAAACGTCAGACTTCTGCCTTAGTAAGTATATTTCGCACCACCTTGTACAATCATCTATAAAGGTGACAAAATATCGAGCTCGTCCAATGGATTCTTCTCTGAACGGTCCCACAACATCAGAATGTATAATTCTCATTGGTTCTGAACAAGGCACTCTGCCTCTATTGAACGGTAACGCAGACATTTTGCCTAATATACACACTTCGCACTGTATCAGTTGCTTCACCTCGCCAATATCAGAGACAGGAACTATGCCATCTCTTACCAATTTTGATAAATCAGCCCCGTTAAGATGACCCAGACGATAATGCCACTTCAACAGTTCGGAGCACTTCGCCTGAATAGAAGCACACTCGCTGCTTTCTCTGATATAATATAAATCACCGAAATTTCATTACTTGCGTTGGATACAAACGCTCCATCTTTGGTAAAAGTCACTTTATGTCCTTTGTGAGTAATTTTTGCCACCGAAACTAATTTGTGCGCAGTTCCGGAACCAACAACGTATTTTGTAACTCAACTACTCGCTGGCCATCTGCGTCTGTCACTGACAAATTTACCACACCTTGACTTACCAAATTCAACTTAACTTTGGATGATTTTTCCACGGTCTTAAACATGCACTCGTCACTACACAAATGAGCAGTACACCCACTATCCAATACCCAAGCTCGTCTTCCACGCATATCCCCAAGAAATTTTTCTTCTATTGCAGAATGATATGTACGTACGTCTCATCAACACAATATGCCAAATGTTTGGAATTATTGGAATCTTTTCCGTGAACACCATTATTACTCCTAACAGAACAAGAGCTCGCCTTTTGCCCTAATGCGCCACACTTAAAGCATCGGAGTTCTCTTTTATACTTTAGGAACTTTTTCCTACTCAGCTTATCTTGCACATGTGATTTCGCGGCCATAGCCATTACTGTATTACCAGCCGAATGCTTACGTGCTTCGCTCTCCTCTATTATTTTTATTTTCAGTACCTCAGCTGATGGAAGCGCATCGCGTGATTCTATTGCGCACCGAAAGTTTTCATAAGTAGACGGTAAACTATACAATAGCAAGATACATAACAGATCACCGTTTATCTGTACATTCATGCTCTCCAACTTATCTACCGCATCGAAAAATTTCGCCATGTGCTCTTTCACGTCATCGCTTTCATCTAACTTCTGCAACATCAACTGCTTCAATAATGTTGCTTTACGTGCCGGTCCTTTTGACGCATAAATCGATTCTAGTTTCAGCCAAACTTCCCGCGAAGTCCCACAACCCCTGACTTGCTTTAGTTCGGATGGCTGAATTGACAAAACCAAATCTGCTTTAGCTTTCTTGTCAGCTTTCAACCAAGCGCTTCTTGCTGTAGTGTCAGTCTCTTCCGGCATCAAATTAAAACCATTTACGTACTCCCACAAATCATTTTTAGTCAGCAGTGCTTCCACTTGCATGCTCCAAGTGTCGAAATTGTCCTTGGAAAGCAACTCGATCCGAGAAGATGTTGACGAAGTAATCGTAGCCATTACTTCAGCCGTATCAAAGCACCTGCTAGCTTTACTGATTTCAATTTTTGGCAAAAACGCTTCTGAATCCTCAATATCACTCATTAGTCTTACAAACTCTCAAAATTTAAACAAATTTGGATCCTGGGCCCATAACCTGATAGGATTGCAGAGATAATTAAGTATAAATTTAGAGACAAACTAAAAGTTGATGTTCAGTCCACGAGGTTTTAATCCAGAAGAAAATGTTATATTACAAGAAGAAATAAAGAACAAAGTAAAAACTAATACTTATACATGTAAATGTCAAAATGACAGTATGTAAAGAATGTAATGACGTAAGTATGTAATGACATGCATAGTGTTAGGTAAACGACTATCTTCAACAGTTACATACATAAAAATATAATAAAAATTATAAAACTAATTTGCATGATTTTTGAAGCAGGCAATACAATTCCGAAAATATATGAACACGTTATGATATTTCTGTGATAAAATTATCAATAATAATATTTTTAGGGCAGTTTCTTATTAAAAGAATGCATTTTAAATGCGCTGAGGTCAGTTTGTTGCGTTGCTTTGAGCAAACGAACTTTAAGTCGGAAAAAATTTGCTCGCAAAAATATGTCGAAGGAAAAAGTGATAAAAACAAATAAGAAATTCTTTTTACATGAGGATAAAATGATTCATCCAAATGTTTCCAGAACTCCAAAATATTCGATTTATTTGAAACACACATTTCGCTTCGCAATATTATTAACTCAGATTGGATTTCCAATTTGTATTTGCTAACATCGCAATTAAAGGGATCTTCAAAAATATCGATTAGTGGTTGAAAACAAGCAAAATCCTTAAATCTATCTTCAAAGTTATTAAACAGTGTTTCCAATATTGCAATATGATCATGTGATTTATTAACTTCTTTAAGTTTTGCATAAACAAAAACAGTTTTCGGAAAAGGGGAATAATCATGCGACTAAATTTCATTTAACAGTAAAAATAATTTTGTTTTGAATTCATGCAGATTTTTTACCGCATCTTGCATTCTTCTTTCCCTTCCTTGAAGCTGTAAATTCAGTTCGTTTACAATTAAGGTGTCATCGGCTAAAAATGCCAAATCTAAAATAAAACTTCATCTTTTAAAGAACGAATCTCGAATTTGAATTTTTCCACATTTTCAGTTTCGAGAAACTGCAGAACTTCCTCCCTTAATTCAAACAATCTGTTTAGACAATCACCATGACTTAGCCAACGAACATCTGTAAACATTTTAAGGTCGGAGTGGCCAGCGCTCGTATTTTTTGAAAAGTTTACAAATTTTCTGTGAGTAAGTGAATGATGCCCAGCTCGCACCTTATTAATTATTTGTTCCGCAAGTTTCATGACCGGGTGATTGCTGATAAATTTAGAAGCGAGTGCAACTTAGTGAATTATGCAATGAAAAGTATGCCCCGAAATACCATGTTTTTTCAATTGCCCTATGAAGCCTTCATATTTTCCAGTCATGACATTTGCACCATCTGTACACACTCCTGCAAATTTATTGATGTTAACAACTGAAAAAACCTTTTTGTTAACGACATCGAACAAAAGCTTTCCCGTCACATTCCCATAGACGCTTCAAGAGAAAACAATGTTTCAGTTACTTCGCAATTTATATCTACGGTTTGAACACGTATAGCTAATTGACAAAGATCGTTAACATCGGTGGTTTCGTTTAAACATATAGAAAAAAGTTTGCAATCATTAATTTTTTTCAATATTGGTGATTCAATGCACATTCCTTCCAAAAGCATTTTCAAGCATAAAGCATAAGCATTTAAGAAACAAAGCGCAACAGTCAAACACGTTTGCTCCATATGTAGGTATACTAAATTGTATATTATTAGCTAAATATGCTTATATGTATGTTTGTATTTTTTGCAACTCTTGTCTTCGTTTTTTGTTTATGTTATAATATTGATTTAGTTTGTGCCTTTGCTTACTTAATTTATGCAATCCTGCTTATTGCTTTGTTAAACATAAGAGGTATTGCCGGAAAATATTGCAAGTAAATACTTGATTTTTGGATTCTTTCTGTTTTTGTTAAATACTTGTGTTTGAATACACAAAGGTAAGCTCAACATATAGTCATTTAATTTTTTATAAATGTTTCGATATACATATACTCGTAGTATATTGTTGGTAACCGCTTTGTTGCGCTATTGAAACGGATTTTAAGTTGCAGATTTTATATTAGCATATAAAACCGTCTTTTTCTATACATATATGCTTATTATTAAGTATAAAAAAATGGACTAAATACGCTCACTTGGTTACATCGGGCTTTGTAGTTGTATATGTATGTATATGTTTGTGCATTTGGTAAAACCCTGCCAACATTTTCTATCGCAAAAGTCAGCTATAAGTGACTTCAAGAAGTTACAATTCAACGTCTGCGATACATTTTTTTCATCATAGAAGTCACTTCCTTATTCAGAAGTTGTTCCCCGCGGACGTTACTTTCAGAAGTTACGTATTGGTGCCTTGTGGAAGTTACGTATTAGTGACTTGTAGAAGTTACGTATTAGTGACTTGTGGAAGTTAAAATTTTCGTTTTTAAATTTTTTATATTTATTTCAATTCAAAAATGTATTACAAAAAAAATAAATAATTAATTTATGTGAATATTGGAAATAAGACTTTTTAAATTTTTCAGTTCATTAATTGTTTGTTTGTTTTTTTTTTGTACTCTGTCTCGGGCGTGAAGTATGTGCTGTTGACACACTTTATTTATATCCATATCGGTCGAGTTCGAATCTTTGAAATGGCAGGCATCTATAGGAAAATAGAATTAATTGATTTCTTTATAGTTTTAGTTTTATGTGAAATATTACTTTTTATTAGTGCAAATGATGTAAAGCGTTGGATACTGTGTTTGTCATTTGTTCCACGCCAAGTTAAATTAACGGCCATAGCATCCGATATAATGGATTTCAATGCCATTCTTAGGAATGAAGGGAAATCCTTTCCTCCAACTCTGTATATGATATTTTTCTAAAATTAAATATGTTCCAAATATACAAATTTATTCATAATTATGGGCATTTAGTATAAGAAAATCGACCTACCTGCTTAGATGTTATTTTGTCGTTCAACAGCAGCTTCGTGTCAAAATCAATAAAGTCCTTGACATCCATGAAAGGTAAGGAATGTTTTAGAGACGTATCATCCTTCTCACGCATATTTCTTTTCTGCTTGACTTCAGTTTTTAACGCAACGACTTCTTCCGTCAAAGTTTTTATTATTTTTGTATTAGTTATGTAATAATGCATATTAATTTAGATGCTTCTCTTTTATTTTTCAATTTAATAGCCTTTGCTGACAATTCACTCATTTTAATTATAATTTCAATAATATTTCAAATTAAAACACCACGAAACAAATAATTTTCTAATTCCAAAAACAATATCGCACTTTAGCACTGACCACAAACTGCAGAAGACACAAAACCAATGAACCAGATGTCAACAACTTCTTTTTCTATTCTGTAGTTTATTTTAACGTACGGAAGGGACTAAAGCGTAACGTATTTGGCGTTGGCGATAAAAGACACTTCCAAATGTTGGCAGGGAATGCCTTTGTTCCTCTCCGAATGTTGGTTTGCCCGTTCGCCTTGTTCCAATTCCTGTTCTCCGCCTGACAACCTCCTTGCGCTGTTAGGTTGTTTGTATGTTTGTATATATGTTTTAATGTTCGCGCCCGGCTGTTTTGATTTTCGCGCCCGATTGTGTGGATTTTTGTTTGTTTATTAATTATGGTTTTAGGTTTCGCGCGAGTTACATGTACGACTACGTATGTAAAAACACCTGACAAAGCAGTTGATAAATACGACGAACTGTTAAAGCAAATTGCAACATAACACCATTTCCGGCTTTTGCAATTTGCTTAAACAAATAAAGTAATATAAAATTAATTTAATAAGTAAATTTCGTAAGAATTATTTGAATTAATAAAAGAATGCTTATTCAACAATAATATGTTAAAAATAAGTGAATATTATTAATAAGCAATTTGTAATTAGAATGAGCTTAATTTTAAGTAAATTTTATCAAATAAAGCAGTCTGTTCTGGATGTTCAACAACGTCACCTCGTTGCAATCTAATTTGATTTTTTGACTTTTTTTTAAACCCGTTTACCGCGACTAAACACATAAT
>NW_026089630.1:0-55682 GCF_024586455.1 Bactrocera neohumeralis | reverse complement strand
TAATTTGGTTGGGCCAAAAATAAACTTTTTTTTTTGGTAATTTGCATGGCATGACCTTAAAATTCTTTTGAAGATTGAACTTTTTGGGATAATCTACCTAAATTTCAAAATTTTTTGTCACTAAACAATTTTGATTTTCAGTTTTATGGGGGTTTTTTTTCCTCTGCAAAATTTCTTAATTTTTTGAATATATCTCGTTAAGAAAAATTCCCAAAGGCAAGCATTTTCTCCGACCGTTCGTTTTTTAAACCCATACAAGAAATCCGTTGGAACAATTTTCTCGGAATTCTTTTTCCTCAGAAATAATCTATCCCAAATTTTTGGAAGATATCCGTCAAATGGGGGAGTTTCCAAAAAAAGCGTTCCCGATCGTAAGGTTTCAAAATATGGAAAACTGGGGACTAGTTGGTATTACAGACAGACGGAAGACAGACTTATTGGATAAATCACTACCCAGGGGACTGGGTTATTTCGATGGGGGTCCCCGGCCCCTTCTGGTATAAAAACTGCAAAATTTAATTTCCCTGTTAAAGGGTATAAAAAAGATGATAGAAAATCGTATTTTATTTAAATATTACCCTTTTTATTAAAAACTTTAAATTAAAAAAACATAAAAATACCACGAAATAAAAATTTGATATTTTTTAAAGTTCTTGTTTTCAAATTTTCTCCTGTTTTTTTCCTTTTTCATAAGCATTTTCGTTTTTGTTCATATTGAACACAACAAACCGTGGTCGGGGCCTCTAGTTTGCTAGGTCAACGAGCTTTATGTATTTTCTTTCCTTCTTAGTTTTACTTATATTTTTGGTCTCAGTTGTCGACTCTTCTACTCTATTATGTGGGTGTAACTGATACTGAAAATGGAACACAACAATAATTATGATTTTTAAATTTAGTAAGTACTTTTAATCAAACGTCAACACAGTTGCCGTATTAGTACAATTATAAATTTCGAAATCTATTGCCTTTTAATGTAAGAAAATAAATACATGGGATAATCGTGTTTTAGATGATAGTTATACGGAGTTAAAGTTAAAAGGAACAAACTCTATTCCTGTTACAAATCTAAATTAATTTATTTTTTCCCAATACTTTAAATTAAAATATTCTTTGAATATATATTTTTAAAAATTTTTTGTTACTACATCTAATTATTAAGTAATTTTACTTACACTTTTTGTTGCAGTTGTCGAATCTTCCCCACCATTATTTGAACGAAACTGGTACTGAAAAATAAGAAATGTAATATGAAGTGCAACATGTGACATATATGAATATATTTTCTTTATAGAATATAGACGTAATAAATAATAAACAGGAGTTGTCCACCACAAATACATAGTTTGTTTTATTTCAAAAAATCTTTAGTATATTGTGTTGGCAAAACTTCATTTCAAACAAGTAAAAAAGAGCTAAGTTCGTAACCGAAAATTATATACTTTTGCAACTTGAAGGAATCAAAACAAGGATAATACTTTAAGATATAAAACGTCAACCATAGGATCGGAATCTAAGCAATTTAATATAAATATAAAATATGTATATACAAGGTGGTTTCCAAAGTAAACAGAACTTTTTGAAACTAGCGCGACTGGTGCATTAGAATCTGATATCCTTATCGATTGTCCAGTGAGAATTTCATGACATTTAATCGATTGGAAGTGAAGCTATTGCGTTTTAAGTGTCAGTATGTTTGTAAATTTTGTTTTCAAATGGGTAAAACTTTTACCGAAACGTTTCAATTGATGAAACAAGTTTATGGCGAGGATTGCCTATCCCGTAGCAGAGTAAGTGAGTGGTTTCAACATTTTCAAAGTGGTCGTGAGGACATAAATGACGATCAACATGTTGGTCAATCAAAATCCACGTTTTAATCATTAACCCCTCTCCGTAATTCCTTGCAAAAGGTTGTATTCAATAAGAAGGACACTATTTTGAAACCATTTATTCTGTTTTTCTGTTTTTTTTTTTTTATATCCTGTTTACTTTGGAACTCTCTCGTATATATAAAACATAGGCTGACAGACGCATAAGGTTTGTTAGAAAAACGAAAACTGTTATATGTAGTATCTAGGAGTTGGTGTAGTATCGACCAAATTGTATCTATTTTTCTCAATACCACATACTGTTAACATGTCGTATGGTGAAAAACTAATCAAATTGTGTAAAGTCAGTCGGGTGTTCGAAAATTCTGATATTAGTTAAATGGGGGGTAAGTCAAGTAAATTTGGGCGAAATTGTTTTTGAAATAAAGATACACTGTTATGAGGAGGATGGGGTCATGTGTAGAAGTTCACGCAAGTGAGGAAAGTTCTCTGATCGCCATTCACTTGGGAGTGGCCAGAAACGATTCTTTTACATATGACTCAAGCAGCTCACGACTTCCGGTCTTTGACCAAGTATCCTCTGGGTAGCCTAAGAACATCCGTTCGAAGGTGAGCTAAAGTGAGAAGGCGAAACACCCCTGCATAGGGTTGTGCGCTGGGTTTGGGACCCGCCACGTAAAAAGCTCACCCCAATGAAAAACCAACAGCAGCCTCGGATGAGAGACCCCCCTTTTGATGACGACCATGGCAAACGAAAGAAGGACTACGAATTAAGGGCATGCACCTGGAATGTCCGGTCCCTTAATTGGGAAGGTGCCGCTGCCCAGCTGGTTGATGTCCTCGTAAAAACAAAGGCTGACATCACCGCCGTCCAAGAAATGCGATGGACGGGACAAGGACAGAGACGAGTAGGTCCTTGTGACATTTACTACAGTGGCCATATAAAGGAGCGCAAGTTTGGTGTGGGATTCGTGGTGGGAGAGAGACTATCATTCGCTCCGGTGAATGAACGTCTAGCCACAATCCGCATCAAAGCGAGGTTCTTCAACATATCGCTGATCTGCGCCCACGCTCCGACGGATGAGAAGGACGATGTGACCAAAGATGCCTTTTATGAGTGCTTGGAACGCACTTATGAGAGATGCCCCCGCCACGATGTCAAAATCGTGCTTGGCGACTTCAACGCCAGGGTGGGCAAAGAAGGTATCTTTGGCACTACGGTCGGTAAATTCAGCCTCCACGAGGAAACATCCCCAAATGGGTTGAGGCTGATCGACTTCGCCGGGGCCCGAAATATGGTTATCTGTAGTACTAGATTCCAGCACAAAAAAATTCATCAAGCTACCTGGCTGTCTCCGGATCGAAATTGTGATAGACGGAAGACACGTCTCCAGTCGTGCGCTCCGAGGTGTTGCAGCCAAGATTCGCACCCGCCTCTGTGCAGCAAAAAACGCACGCCAACAAACACAAGGAAGGTTCGACGTCGAAAAGCTGCAATCACAACAGACTGCCGAACGATTTTCTACTCGGCTTGCACTCCTGCTCTCTGAGAGCACTCATCAACAACTCGGTATAAGGGAACTGTGGGACGGCATTTCAAACTCCTTACGTACAGCTGCATCCGAAACCCTTGGTTTTCGGAAAGTGCAAAAGAACAACTGGTACGACGAGGAGTGCCGCGCCGCAGCGGAGAGAAAACAGGCTGCCTACCTCGCAACGTTACGATCGACCACAACACGTGCGGGATGGGATAGATACCGAGAATTGAAGAAGGAAGCGAGACGCATCTGCAGACAGAAAAAGAAAGAGGCCGAAATGCGTGAGTATGAAGAGCTTGATAAGCTGGCCGACAGGGGTAATGCGCAAAAATTCTACGAAAAATGCGGCGGCTTACAGAAGGTTTCAAGACCGGAGCATACTCTTGTAGAACCCCCAAAGGTGATCTAGTCACTGATGCCCAGAGTATACTTAAATTATGGAGGGAACACTTCTCCAGCCTGTTGAATGGCAGTGAAGGCACAACACCAGGAGAAGGAGAACCCGATTCCCCAATCGATGACGATGGAGCAGACGTACCATTACCCGACGATGAAGAAGTTCGAATAGCAATTGCCCGCCTGAAGAACAACAAAGCGGCAGGGGCCGACGGATTGCCGGCCGAGCTATTCAAACACGGCGGCGAAGAACTGATAAGGAGCATGCATCAGCTTCTTTGTAAAATATGGTCGGACGAAAGCATGCCCAACTATTGGAATTTAAGTGTGCTATGCCCAATCCATAAAAAAGGAAACCCCACAATCTGCGCCAACTACCGTGGGATTAGCCTCCTCAACATCGCATATAAGGTTCTATCGAGCGTATTGTGTGAAAGATTAAAGCCCACCGTCAACAAACTGATTGGACCTTATCAGTGTGGCTTCAGACCTGGAAAATCAACAACCGACCAGATATTCACCATGCGCCAAATCTTGGAAAAGACCCGTGAAAGGAGAATCGACACACACCACCGTCGATTTCAAAGCTGCTTTCGACAGCACGAAAAGGAGCTGCCTTTATGCCGCGATGTCTGAATTTGGTATCCCCGCAAAACTAATACGGCTGTGTAAACTGACGTTGAGCAACACCAAAAGCTCCGTCAGGATCGGGAAGGACCTCTCCGAGCCGTTCGATACCAAACGAGGTTTCAGACAAGGCGACTCCCTATCGTGCGACTTCTTCAACCTGCTTCTGGAGAAAATAGTACGAGCTGCAGAACTAAACAGAGAAGGTACCATCTTCTATAAGAGTGTACAGCTGCTGGCGTATGCCGACGATATTGATATCATCGGCCTCAACACCCGCGCCGTTAGTTCTGCTTTCTCCAGGCTGGACAAGGAAGCACAGAAAATGGGTCTGGCAGCGAACGAGGGCAAGACGAAATATCTCCTGTCATCAAACAAACAGTCGTCGCACTCGCGACTTGGCTCTCACGTCACTGTTGACAGTCATAACTTTGAAGTCGTAGATAATTTCGTCTATCTTGGAACCAGCGTAAACACCACCAACAATGTCAGCCTTGAAATCCAACGCAGGATAACTCTTGCCAACAGGTGCTACTTCGGACTGAGTAGACAATTGAAAAGTAAAGTCCTCTCTCGACGAACAAAAGCCAAACTCTATAAGTCGCTCATAATTCCCGTCCTGCTATATGGTGCAGAGGCTTGGACGTTGTCAACAAGTGGTGAGTCGACGTTGCGAGTTTTCGAGAGAAAAGTTCTGCGAAAGATTTATGGTACTTTGCGCGTTGGCCACGGCGAATATCGCATTCGATGGAACGATGAGCTGTACGAGATATACGACGACATTGACATAGTTCAGCGAATTAAGAGGAAGACCTCCACTCCGTTGGAAGGACCAGGTGGAGAAGGACCTGGCTACGCTTGGAATATCCAATTGGCGCCACGTAGCGAAAAGGAGAAACGACTGGCGCGCTGTTGTTAACTCGGCTATAATCGCGTAAGCGGTGTCTACGCCAATTAAGAAGAATTGTGCAATATAGTCGGCGTTCCTCAGTCGATATATTTCCAGATTTTGGCTATATTGTTGTCGACTTCGATTCAGAGCATTGCGATATTATTTGCGAAAATAATAATATATTTATATAAATAATGGTTATTTAAATAAAATAGTTTTTTGGTAAGTTAGGAAGTTGCCTGGTATTTCAAAGTTTAAGCTGCACGTGTAAACTGAAGTAATCCGATGTGTTTGCACCCTATTTATAAAATTTTTTAGAACCGTATATGTAAAATCCTTCCTGTTTTTTACCTGGTTGTACTTTACCAACCTTCCAGCTTTGTTTTTTACCTACCCATGAGTTAATTACGGTTGGATAATTATGCTTACAATGTTAATTATTCATAATTATCTGTATTAATAATAATATGAAATCACAAAAATTAGGGATTTATTTATTATATAGTAATTTAATCATATTTTTGCTATATATATACATATATTCTTGTCAAATAAAAAAAATCTTCCATACAAAAAATTATTTTAATTATATATGATATAATTGTCCGATCTGTAAAATTTCCCTAAATACTGTATCATTGAACAATTTTAATGGAAATATTAAGGCGTTAATTACAAAAATGGCATTGTGGAGTTTTTTTATACCTCAGTTATACTTTATACCTACCCATCGAACTATGTTTATTTCCTATCTATGTTATTACCAAGGCTTTGTTTTGTAGCTAACTATCAGTTAATTAGGGTTTTAAAGCAGGATAATTATGTTTAAAAAATTTGTGCTCTATTATTATTAAAATATAATAAAATAAGCGTCTGGAAAAATTTGGATTTCATTATTTTAAAGCAAATTAAAAAAACCTTTATTGCTCCTTATTCTTATGTTACATATTCTAAATATAATTTAGATTTATTTAGAATATATTATTTGTATAATGGTTAATTCTGATAACAATATAAAAATAATGTAGAATGATAATTAGTTCAGTTACACCTGCAAACTATATTACATTGCGGAGAAAATTGGTTTGCTATTTAATGAAAAAAGAAATTCATAATTTTGTGATGATATTTAGCCAAAGTTGCTCATGTATGAACTTGATTTTTATTGGTCAGTTTGCATGGCAGTCCGACCTTAACAATTCTTTTGAAGATTGAAGCGATATCTTGGGCTATAATCTATGCTAAATTTCAAGAAATGTTTCTTGTCACATAAGAGCTTAATTTTGATTGTTCAGTTTGTATGGCAGGTTTTGTTATCCGATCTGCAAAATTTCTTCAATTATTTTAGAATATATCTCGTTAACTGAAAAATTCTCCAAGGCAAGCATTTTACTCCGACCGTTCAGTTTGTATGGAAGCCATATGCTACAGTAATCCGTTGTGAACAATTTTCTCGGAGATTACATTGTTGCCTCAGAAAATAATCTATACCAAATTTTATGAAGATATCACGTCAAATGCGAGAGTTTTCCATACAAAAGCTTGATTCCGATCGTAAAGGATTTCAAAACGATATCGTGAAAACTGAGGGACTAGTTAGTATATATACAGACAGACGGAGAGACAGACTTACTTGGATAAATCGACTGAGCCACATGAGGGACTAGTCGCATATTTACAGATAGGGTCTCCGGCGCTTCCTTCTGAGTGATACAAACTTCGTCGCAAATTTAATATACCCTGTTCAGGGTATAATAAAGATGATAGAAAATCCTGATATTAGCTAGGCAAGTATTACCCCGTAACTTTATTATAAAACTAATAATATAAAAACATCAACATTAATACCACGAAATACGAAAATTTGTATCTATCATTTTAAAGTTCTTAAGTAATATTCAAATTTTACTCCTGTGTGTTTTCGCTTTTCTTCATAAGCATTTTCGTTTTTGTTCATATTGAACACAACAAACCGTGGTCGGGGCCTCTAGTTTGCTAGGTCAACGAGCTTTATGTATTTTCTTTCCTTCTTAGTTTTACTTATATTTTTGGTCTCAGTTGTCGACTCTTCTACTCTATTATGTGGGTGTAACTGATACTGAAAATGGAACACAACAATAATTATGATTTTAGTAAATTTAGTAAGTACTTTTAATCAAACGTCAACACAGTTGCCGTATTAGTACAATTATAAATTTCGAAATCTATTGCCTTTTAATGTAAGAAAATAAATACATGGGATAATCGTGTTTTAGATGATAGTTATACGGAGTTAAAGTTAAAAGGAACAAACTCTATTCCTGTTACAAATCTAAATTAATTTATTTTTTCCCAATACTTTAAATTAAAATATTCTTTGAATATATATTTTTAAAAATTTTTTGTTACTACATCTAATTATTAAGTAATTTTACTTACACTTTTTGTTGCAGTTGTCGAATCTTCCCCACCATTATTTGAACGAAACTGGTACTGAAAAATAAGAAATGTAATATGAAGTGCAACATGTGACATATATGAATATATTTTCTTTATAGAATATAGACGTAATAAATAATAAACAGGAGTTGTCCACCACAAATACATAGTTTGTTTTATTTCAAAAAATCTTTAGTATATTGTGTTGGCAAAACTTCATTTCAAACAAGTAAAAAAGAGCTAAGTTCGTAACCGAAAATTATATACTTTTGCAACTTGAAGGAATCAAAACAAGGATAATACTTTAAGATATAAAACGTCAACCATAGGATCGGAATCTAAGCAATTTAATATAAATATAAAATATGTATATACAAGGTGGTTTCCAAAGTAAACAGAACTTTTTGAAACTAGCGCGACTGGTGCATTAGAATCTGATATCCTTATCGATTGTCCAGTGAGAATTTCATGACATTTAATCGATTGGAAGTGAAGCTATTGCGTTTTAAGTGTCAGTATGTTTGTAAATTTTGTTTTCAAATGGGTAAAACTTTTACCGAAACGTTTCAATTGATGAAACAAGTTTATGGCGAGGATTGCCTATCCCGTAGCAGAGTAAGTGAGTGGTTTCAACATTTTCAAAGTGGTCGTGAGGACATAAATGACGATCAACATGTTGGTCAATCAAAATCCACGTTTTAATCATTAACCCCTCTCCGTAATTCCTTGCAAAAGGTTGTATTCAATAAGAAGGACACTATTTTGAAACCATTTATTCTGTTTTTCTGTTTTTTTTCTCTTTATATCCTTTTTACTTTGGAACTCTCTTGTATATATAACTCATAGGCTGACAGACGCATAAGGTTTGTTAGAAAAACGAAAACTGTTATATGTAGTATCTAGGAGTTGGTGTAGTATCGACCAAATTGTATCTATTTTTCTCAATACCACATACTGTTAACATGTCGTATGGTGAAAAACTAATCATATTGTGTAAAGTCAGTCGGGTGTTCGAAAATTCTGATATTAGTTAAATGGGGCGTAAGTCAAGTAAATTTGGGCGAAATTGTTTTTGAAATAAAGATACACTGTTATGAGGAGGATGGGGTCATGTGTAGAAGTTCACGCAAGTGAGGAAAGTTCTCTGATCGCCATTCACTTGGGAGTGGCCAGAAACGATTCTTTTACATATGACTCAAGCAGCTCACGACTTCCGGTCTTTGACCAAGTATCCTCTGGGTAGCCTAAGAACATCCGTTCGAAGGTGAGCTAAAGTGAGAAGGCGAAACACCCCTGCATAGGGTTGTGCGCTGGGTTTGGGACCCGCCACGTAAAAAGCTCACCCCAATGAAAAACCAACAGCAGCCTCGGATGAGAGACCCCCCTTTTGATGACGACCATGGCAAACGAAAGAAGGACTACGAATTAAGGGCATGCACCTGGAATGTCCGGTCCCTTAATTGGGAAGGTGCCGCTGCCCAGCTGGTTGATGTCCTCGTAAAAACAAAGGCTGACATCACCGCCGTCCAAGAAATGCGATGGACGGGACAAGGACAGAGACGAGTAGGTCCTTGTGACATTTACTACAGTGGCCATATAAAGGAGCGCAAGTTTGGTGTGGGATTCGTGGTGGGAGAGAGACTATCATTCGCTCCGGTGAATGAACGTCTAGCCACAATCCGCATCAAAGCGAGGTTTTTCAACATATCGCTGATCTGCGCCCACGCTCCGACGGATGAGAAGGACGATGTGACCAAAGATGCCTTTTATGAGTGCTTGGAACGCACTTATGAGAGATGCCCCCGCCACGATGTCAAAATCGTGCTTGGCGACTTCAACGCCAGGGTGGGCAAAGAAGGTATCTTTGGCACTACGGTCGGTAAATAAACCACTATTTTGTTGCAGCCAAGATTCGCACCCGCCTCTGTGCAGCAAAAAACGCACGCCAACAAACACAAGGAAGGTTCGACGTCGAAAAGCTGCAATCACAACAGACTGCCGAACGATTTTCTACTCGGCTTGCACTCCTGCTCTCTGAGAGCACTCATCAACAACTCGGTATAAGGGAACTGTGGGACGGCATTTCAAACTCCTTACGTACAGCTGCATCCGAAACCCTTGGTTTTCGGAAAGTGCAAAAGAACAACTGGTACGACGAGGAGTGCCGCGCCGCAGCGGAGAGAAAACAGGCTGCCTACCTCGCAACGTTACGATCGACCACAACACGTGCGGGATGGGATAGATACCGAGAATTGAAGAAGGAAGCGAGACGCATCTGCAGACAGAAAAAGAAAGAGGCCGAAATGCGTGAGTATGAAGAGCTTGATAAGCTGGCCGACAGGGGTAATGCGCAAAAATTCTACGAAAAATGCGGCGGCTTACAGAAGGTTTCAAGACCGGAGCATACTCTTGTAGAACCCCCAAAGGTGATCTAGTCACTGATGCCCAGAGTATACTTAAATTATGGAGGGAACACTTCTCCAGCCTGCTGAATGGCAGTGAAGGCACAACACCAGGAGAAGGAGAACCCGATTCCCCAATCGATGACGATGGAGCAGACGTACCATTACCCGACGATGAAGAAGTTCGAATAGCAATTGCCCGCCTGAAGAACAACAAAGCGGCAGGGGCCGACGGATTGCCGGCCGAGCTATTCAAACACGGCGGCGAAGAACTGATAAGGAGCATGCATCAGCTTCTTTGTAAAATATGGTCGGACGAAAGCATGCCCAACTATTGGAATTTAAGTGTGCTATGCCCAATCCATAAAAAAGGAGACCCCACAATCTGCGCCAACTACCGTGGGATTAGCCTCCTCAACATCGCATATAAGGTTCTATCGAGCGTATTGTGTGAAAGATTAAAGCCCACCGTCAACAAACTGATTGGACCTTATCAGTGTGGCTTCAGACCTGGAAAATCAACAACCGACCAGATATTCACCATGCGCCAAATCTTGGAAAAGACCCGTGAAAGGAGAATCGACACACACCACCGTCGATTTCAAAGCTGCTTTCGACAGCACGAAAAGGAGCTGCCTTTATGCCGCGATGTCTGAATTTGGTATCCCCGCAAAACTAATACGGCTGTGTAAACTGACGTTGAGCAACACCAAAAGCTCCGTCAGGATCGGGAAGGACCTCTCCGAGCCGTTCGATACCAAACGAGGTTTCAGACAAGGCGACTCCCTATCGTGCGACTTCTTCAACCTGCTTCTGGAGAAAATAGTACGAGCTGCAGAACTAAACAGAGAAGGTACCATCTTCTATAAGAGTGTACAGCTGCTGGCGTATGCCGACGATATTGATATCATCGGCCTCAACACCCGCGCCGTTAATTCTGCTTTCTCCAGGCTGGACAAGGAAGCACAGAAAATGGGTCTGGCAGCGAACGAGGGCAAGACGAAATATCTCCTGTCATCAAACAAACAGTCGTCGCACTCGCGACTTGGCTCTCACGTCACTGTTGACAGTCATAACTTTGAAGTCGTAGATAATTTCGTCTATCTTGGAACCAGCGTAAACACCACCAACAATGTCAGCCTTGAAATCCAACGCAGGATAACTCTTGCCAACAGGTGCTACTTCGGACTGAGTAGACAATTGAAAAGTAAAGTCCTCTCTCGACGAACAAAAGCCAAACTCTATAAGTCGCTCATAATTCCCGTCCTGCTATATGGTGCAGAGGCTTGGACGTTGTCAACAAGTGGTGAGTCGACGTTGCGAGTTTTCGAGAGAAAAGTTCTGCGAAAGATTTATGGTCCTTTGCGCGTTGGCCACGGCGAATATCGCATTCGATGGAACGATGAGCTGTACGAGATATACGACGACATTGACATAGTTCAGCGAATTAAGAGGAAGACCTCCACTCCGTTGGAAGGACCAAGTGGAGAAGGACCTGGCTACGCTTGGAATATCCAATTGGCGCCACGTAGCGAAAAGGAGAAACGACTGGCGCGCTGTTGTTAACTCGGCTATAATCGCGTAAGCGGTGTCTACGCCAATTAAGAAGAATTGTGCAATATAGTCGGCGTTCCTCAGTCGATATATTTCCAGATTTTGGCTATATTGTTGTCGACTTCGATTCAGAGCATTGCGATATTATTTGCGAAAATAATAATATATTTATATAAATAATGGTTATTTAAATAAAATAGTTTTTTGGTAAGTTAGGAAGTTGCCTGGTATTTCAAAGTTTAAGCTGCACGTGTAAACTGAAGTAATCCGATGTGTTTGCACCCTATTTATAAAATTTTTTAGAACCGTATATGTAAAATCCTTCCTGTTTTTTACCTGGTTGTACTTTACCAACCTTCCAGCTTTGTTTTTTACCTACCCATGAGTTAATTACGGTTGGATAATTATGCTTACAATGTTAATTATTCATAATTATTAGTATTAATATTAATAAATAATAACATATGTGGAAAAATTAGGGATTTATTTATTATATGAGTAATTTAATCATATTTTTGCTACTTATCTTACGTGCCATATACATATATTCTTGTCAAATAAAAAAAATCTTCCATACAAAAAATTATTTTAATTATATATGATATAATTGTCCGATCTGTAAAATTTCCCTAAATACTGTATCATTGAACAATTTTAATGGAAATATTAAGGCGTTAATTACAAAAATGGCATTGTGGAGTTTTTTTATACCTCAGTTATACTTTATACCTACCCATCGAACTATGTTTATTTCCTATCTATGTTATTACCAAGGTTTTGTTTTGTACCTAACTATCAGTTAATTAGGGTTTTAAAGCAGGATAATTATGTTTAAAAAATTTGTGCTCTATTATTATTAATATATAATAAAATAAGCGTCTGGAAAAATTTGGATTTCATTATTTTAAAGCAAATTAAAAAAACCTTTTTTGCTCCTTATTCTTATGTTACATATTCTAAATATAATTTAGATTTATTTAGAATATATTATTTGTATAATGGTTAATTCTGATAACAATATAAAAATAATGTAGAATGATAATTAGTTCAGTTACACCTGCAAACTATATTACATTGCGGAGAAAATTGGTTTGCTATTTAATGAAAAAAGAAATTCATAATTTTGTGATGATATTTAGCCAAAGTTGCTCATGTATGAACTTGATTTTTATTGGTCAGTTTGCATGGCAGTCCGACCTTAACAATTCTTTTGAAGATTGAAGCGATATCTTGGGCTATAATCTATGCTAAATTTCAAGAAATGTTTCTTGTCACATAAGAGCTTAATTTTGATTGTTCAGTTTGTATGGCAGGTTTTGTTATCCGATCTGCAAAATTTCTTCAATTATTTTAGAATATATCTCGTTAACTGAAAAATTCTCCAAGGCAAGCATTTTACTCCGACCGTTCAGTTTGTATGGAAGCCATATGCTACAGTAATCCGTTGTGAACAATTTTCTCGGAGATTACATTGTTGCCTCAGAAAATAATCTATACCAAATTTTGTGAAGATATCACGTCAAATGCGAGAGTTTTCCATACAAAAGCTTGATTCCGATCGTAAAGGATTTCAAAACGATATCGTGAAAACTGAGGGACTAGTTAGTATATATACAGACAGACGGAGAGACAGACTTACTTGGATAAATCGACTGAGCCACATGAGGGACTAGTCGCATATTTACAGATAGGGTCTCCGGCGCTTCCTTCTGAGTGATACAAACTTCGTCGCAAACTTAATATACCCTGTTCAGGGTATAATAAAGATGATAGAAAATCGTGATATTAGCTAGGCAAGTATTACCCCGTAACTTTATTATAAAACTAATAATATAAAAACATCAACATTAATACCACGAAATACGAAAATTTGTATCTATCATTTTAAAGTTCTTAAGTAATATTCAAATTTTACTCCTGTGTGTTTTCGCTTTTCTTCATAAGCATTTTCGTTTTTGTTCATATTGAACACAACAAACCGTGGTCGGGGCCTCTAGTTTGCTAGGTCAACGAGCTTTATGTATTTTCTTTCCTTCTTAGTTTTACTTATATTTTTGGTCTCAGTTGTCGACTCTTCTACTCTATTATGTGGGTGTAACTGATATTGAAAATGGAACACAACAATAATTATGATTTTAGTAAATTTAGTAAGTACTTTTAATCAAACGTCAACACAGTTGCCGTATTAGTACAATTATAAATTTCGAAATCTATTGCCTTTTAATGTAAGAAAATAAATACATGGGATAATCGTGTTTTAGATGATAGTTATACGGAGTTAAAGTTAAAAGGAACAAACTCTATTCCTGTTACAAATCTAAATTAATTTATTTTTTTTCCCAATACTTTAAATTAAAATATTCTTTGAATATATATTTTTAAAAATTTTTTGTTACTACATCTAATTATTAAGTAATTTTACTTACACTTTTTGTTGCAGTTGTCGAATCTTCCCCACCATTATTTGAACGAAACTGGTACTGAAAAATAAGAAATGTAATATGAAGTGCAACATGTGACATATATGAATATATTTTCTTTATAGAATATAGACGTAATAAATAATAAACAGGAGTTGTCCACCACAAATACATAGTTTGTTTTATTTCAAAAAATCTTTAGTATATTGTGTTGGCAAAACTTCATTTCAAACAAGTAAAAAAGAGCTAAGTTCGTAACCGAAAATTATATACTTTTGCAACTTGAAGGAATCAAAACAAGGATAATACTTTAAGATATAAAACGTCAACCATAGGATCGGAATCTAAGCAATTTAATATAAATATAAAATATGTATATACAAGGTGGTTTCCAAAGTAAACAGAACTTTTTGAAACTAGCGCGACTGGTGCATTAGAATCTGATATCCTTATCGATTGTCCAGTGAGAATTTCATGACATTTAATCGATTGGAAGTGAAGCTATTGCGTTTTAAGTGTCAGTATGTTTGTAAATTTTGTTTTCAAATGGGTAAAACTTTTACCGAAACGTTTCAATTGATGAAACAAGTTTATGGCGAGGATTGCCTATCCCGTAGCAGAGTAAGTGAGTGGTTTCAACATTTTCAAAGTGGTCGTGAGGACATAAATGACGATCAACATATTGGTCAATCAAAATCCACGTTTTAATCATTAACCCCTCTCCGTAATTCCTTGCAAAAGATTGTATTCAATAAGAAGGACACTATTTTGAAACCATTTATTCTGTTTTTCTGTTTTTTTTTATATCCTGTTTACTTTGGAACTCTCTTGTATATATAACTCATAGGCTGACAGACGCATAAGGTTTGTTAGAAAAACGAAAATTGTTATATGTAGTATCTAGGAGTTGGTGTAGTATCGACCAAATTGTATCTATTTTTCCCAATATCACATACTGTTAACATGTCGTATGGTGAAAAACTAATCATATTGTGTAAAGTCAGTCGGGTGTTCGAAAATTCTGATATTAGTTAAATGGGGCGTAAGTCAAGTAAATTTGGGCGAAATTGTTTTTGAAATAAAGATACACTGTTATGAGAAGGATGGGGTCATGTGTAGAAGTTCACGCAAGTGAGGAAAGTTCTCTGATCGCCATTCACTTGGGAGTGGCCAGAAACGATTCTTTTACATATGACTCAAGCAGCTCACGACTTCCGGTCTTTGACCAAGTATCCTCTGGGTAGCCTAAGAACATCCGTTCGAAGGTGAGCTAAAGTGAGAAGGCGAAACACCCCTGCATAGGGTTGTGCGCTGGGTTTGGGACCCGCCACGTAAAAAGCTCACCCCAATGAAAAACCAACAGCAGCCTCGGATGAGAGACCCCCCTTTTGATGACGACCATGGCAAACGAAAGAAGGACTACGAATTAAGGGCATGCACCTGGAATGTCCGGTCCCTTAATTGGGAAGGTGCCGCTGCCCAGCTGGTTGATGTCCTCGTAAAAACAAAGGCTGACATCACCGCCGTCCAAGAAATGCGATGGACGGGACAAGGACAGAGACGAGTAGGTCCTTGTGACATTTACTACAGTGGCCATATAAAGGAGCGCAAGTTTGGTGTGGGATTCGTGGTGGGAGAGAGACTATCATTCGCTCCGGTGAATGAACGTCTAGCCACAATCCGCATCAAAGCGAGGTTCTTCAACATATCGCTGATCTGCGCCCACGCTCCGACGGATGAGAAGGACGATGTGACCAAAGATGCCTTTTATGAGTGCTTGGAACGCACTTATGAGAGATGCCCCCGCCACGATGTCAGAAATCGTGCTTGCCCCCGCCACGATGTCAAAAAGGTCGTGCTTGGCCTCCACGAGGAACGCCAAATGGGTGGGCGAAAGAAGGTATCTTTACTAGATTCCAGCACAAAAAATTCATCAAGCTACCTGGCTGTCTCCGGTAAATAAACCACTATCTTGTTGCAGCCAAGATTCGCACCCGCCTCTGTGCAGCAAAAAACGCACGCCAACAAACACAAGGAAGGTTCGACGTCGAAAAGCTGCAATCACAACAGACTGCCGAACGATTTTCTACTCGGCTTGCACTCCTGCTCTCTGAGAGCACTCATCAACAACTCGGTATAAGGGAACTGTGGGACGGCATTTCAAACTCCTTACGTACAGCTGCATCCGAAACCCTTGGTTTTCGGAAAGTGCAAAAGAACAACTGGTACGACGAGGAGTGCCGCGCCGCAGCGGAGAGAAAACAGGCTGCCTACCTCGCAACGTTACGATCGACCACAACACGTGCGGGATGGGATAGATACCGAGAATTGAAGAAGGAAGCGAGACGCATCTGCAGACAGAAAAAGAAAGAGGCCGAAATGCGTGAATATGAAGAGCTTGATAAGCTGGCCGACAGGGGTAATGCGCGAAAATTCTACGGAAAAATGCGGCGGCTTACAGAAGGTTTCAAGACCGGAGCATACTATTGTAGAACCCCCAAAGGTGATCTAGTCACTGATGCCCAAAGTATACTTAAATTATGGAGGAAACACTTCTCCAGCCTGTTGAATGGCAGTGAAGGCACAACACCAGGAGAAGGAGAACCCGATTCCCCAATCGATGACGATGGAGCAGACGTACCATTACCCGACCATGAAGAAGTTCGAATAGCAATTGCCCGCCTGAAGAACAACAAAGCGGCAGGGGCCGACGTATTGCCGGCCGAGCTATTCAAACACGGCGGCGAAGAACTGATAAGGAGCATGCATCAGCTTCTTTGTAAAATATGGTCGGACGAAAGCATGCCCAACGATTGGAATTTAAGTGTGCTATGCCCAATCCATAAAAAAGGAGACCCCACAATCTGCGCCAACTACCATGGGATTAGCCTCCTCTACATCGCATATAAGGTTCTATCGAGCGTATTGTGTGAAAGATTAAAGCCCACGGTCAACAAACTGATTGGAAAGACCCGTGAAAGGAGAATCGACACACACCACCTCTTCGTCAATTTCAAAGCTGCTTGCGACAGCACGAAAAGGAGCTGCCTTTATGCCGCGATGTCTGAATTTGGTATCCCCGCAAAACTAATACGGCTGTGTAAACTGACGTTGAGCAACACCAAAAGCTCCGTCAGGATCGGGAAGGACCTCTCCGAGCCGTTCGATACCAAACGAGGTTTCAGACAAGGCGACTCCCTATCGTGCGACTTCTTCAACCTGCTTCTGGAGAAAATAGTACGAGCTGCAGAACTAAACAGAGAAGGTACCATCTTCTATAAGAGTGTACAGCTGCTGGCGTATGCCGACGATATTGATATCATCGGCCTCAACACCCGCGCCGTTAGTTCTGCTTTCTCCAGGCTGGACAAGGAAGCACAGAAAATGGGTCTGGCAGCGAACGAGGGCAAGACGAAATATCTCCTGTCATCAAACAAACAGTCGTCGCACTCGCGACTTGGCTCTCACGTCACTGTTGACAGTCATAACTTTGAAGTCGTAGATAATTTCGTCTATCTTGGAACCAGCGTAAACACCACCAACAATGTCAGCCTAGAAATCCAACGCAGGATAACTCTTGCCAACAGGTGCTACTTCGGACTGAGTAGGCAATTGAAAAGTAAAGTCCTCTCTCGACGAACAAAAGCCAAACTCTATAAGTCGCTCATAATTCCCGTCCTGCTATATGGTGCAGAGGCTTGGACGTTGTCAACAACTGATGAGTCGACGTTGCGAGTTTTCGAGAGAAAAGTTCTGCGAAAGATTTATGGTACTTTGCGCGTTGGCCACGGCGAATATCGCATTCGATGGAACGATGAGCTGTACGAGATATACGACGACATTGACATAGTTCAGCGAATTAAAAGACAGCGACTACGCTGGCTAGGTCATGTTGTCCGAATGGACGAATACACTCCAGCTCTGAAAGTATTCGACGCTGTACCCGCCGGGAAGCAGAGGAAGAGGAAGATCTCCACTCCGTTGGAAGGACCAAGTGGAGAAGGACCTGGCTACGCTTGGAATATCCAATTGGCGCCACGTAGCGAAAAGGAGAAACGACTGGCGCGCTGTTGTTAACTGGGCTATAATCGCGTAAGCGGTGTCTACGCCAATTAAGAAGAAGAAGTTATGAGTAAAACACGTTAGTTCATTTTCATTGAGATAACTAATATATTTGTCCATATATGCAGTACAAAATTGCTGGATTTCTATAATTTTCACAACGTGAAATAAGAATTTCTGTCATATGCCTCGTACTAAGTTTTATCGAAATCGATAAGTTGGGCCCCGAGATATCGGATTTCAACGAAAAGTGGGCGGTTCCACCCTCATCGTTCAATTTTCACACCAGTTCCCATAAAGCTTTCTCATGGCATCCCATGGCATCCCCATTTTTACGTCTCTGATGCATTTAGTTATTGATTTACCTCGCTTTTAGTAGTTTTGAACAGTACCATTATAAGGGACGTTAACGGGATTTCATCCGATTTTGCCCATTTTCACACTGTAGGAAGAACTTTTTGTAGTATTATTGCTGAGCGAATTTGGTTGTTATAGCTTAAGCGGTTTAGGAGATATGCACATTAAACTTATTAAAGGTGCCACGACCACCTTTCGAAAATTTTTTTCTCACATATGCTCTTTCCTATTGCGATCTCCTTTGTCAAATATAAGTTTTATATCTTAATTAGGTGCTTAGTTATGGCACTTTACAAGTTTTCGGTTAATAGCGAATTGTGGGCGTGGCAGTGGTCCGACTACGCCCATCTACGAACTGGAGAACCTACTTAACAAGCTTCATCAAGATATTAGATATGAATTATATACCTTTTATAATATACTTGTATATTTCTTGTATGTCACTGAGCTCCTCCTAAAGGGCTGGACCGATGTTGGAGAAATTTTGTGTGTGTTCAAGGAGATTCGAGAATGGTTTACATTCACAATTTTGTCAACTGGAAAATGTCTTTCGTAAGTAGTTGTTAATTTTGGAATATTTTACATTGGATCCGATAGACTGGCGCTACAATTCCAGTATCAAATATTCATTATTATTCTATTTAATTTTAGGATTGTTACATCAATTGTTGCTGCGATCAAACTGAGAAAAATATTTCCCGTTGTATTGCAGTATTTTTTCCATAAATAAATGCCACGTCTTCGTTAAAGAGCAGAAACAGCGTACTCAGAACGCGCAACTGATCCACATTATAGTTTTGTTCACCTAACGGTTGTACGTATCACCTAAAACTAATCGGGATAGATATAGGGTTATATATATATATATATAAATGTTCAGAGTGACGAGAAATGTTAAAATCCGATTGACTGTCTGTCTGTCCCTCCGTCCGTGCAGATGTAAAAATTAAGATATCTCGATGAAGCTTGGTCAGTGAAATTCTTATTTCACGTTGAGAAAATGATAGGAATCGGACAATAACCCGTCCTACTTCCTATATAACCTAATTTTAAATTCGATTTGATTCATTTAGTTTCCAGTAATGTATAGGGCAGTATATAGGGTATGCCAGCTTGCGATCAAAAATTTTTCAAATCCAATAAAAACTGTTCACGCCCCTAGGTATGGAAATTTAGAGCCCGATACCCATAGTTGAATTTTGATCGAAAATATCGGTCACTGATATTGCGATATATATAACTTAAATTATATATAACTTAAATTAAGGGATTTCAAACAATCGGACAAATACTTCTTTTGCCCCCATATACTTAATATAAAGATTTTCGAACTTCCGCGTGAATTTGTACCGCATACATCGGCCAATATGTGAGTTATCTCAAAGAAAATAGGCTAGCGTGTTTTGCACATAACAGTTTATCTTTGTGCCTAAAATAGATAAATTTGAGTAAAAACTTGGCCCAGCTTCTTTATAACTAATATCAGGATTTTCTAACATCCGGTTGACTTTACTGTATACTGCTGTGCTCAAAAAATAAGGTGACATTTTAATTTAACTGCGCGCGTGGAAGGATTTGGAGAATTATTTTTTTTTTTTTGTTGATAGTACTGTCAGTCACATTTATGTAAAATTTCATGTCAAAATATTTATTAGTGTGTGAGATACGTGTCGTTTTGTGAGCTGCTAAAAGTGAGTTTTTCGTTTTTTGCGATGTCAAAATTTGTTGAGCAAAGAATTTGCATTAAATTTTGTTTACGGAATCAATTTTCTGCTGCGGATACGTTGAGGAGAGCGCAGAAAGCCTTTGGTTATGAGGCTATGTCTGAAAAAAATGTTTACAAGTGGTATAGTGAGTTCCAAGCCGGCCGTGAACGTGTCGAAGACGAAGAGCGTCCAGGGCGACCATCAACCTCAACCGACGAAGCTCACGTTCAACAAATCAAAGATCTGGTGTTGAAAAAGCTGGATTAACAATTAGGGACCTTGCTGATGAAGTTGGCATATCGAAAGGCTCATCCGATACTATTTTGAAGGATGTTTTGGGCCTCAAGGGCGTCAAATCTCGACTGGTACCGAAAACATTGAATTTATTGGAAAAAAGGCGTCGCGTTGAATTGTGTGAGACGATGCTTTCTGACTACCAAGGTGTCATGAAATGCATTATAACTGGCGATGAGGCTTGGGTCTATGCTCACGACCTCAAAACAACCGATTAGTCGAGCGAATATCGTGCCAAAAGAGAGCCGAGACCAAAAAAATCGCGCCAAAGTCGCTCAAAAATCAAGGTCATGTTGACGGTTTTCTTCGATTATCGTGGTGTTGTGCATTATGAATTCCTTCCAACCGGTCAAACAGTCAGCAAGGAATACTATTTGAACGTTATGCGTCGTTTGCGTAACGCTATCCGCCTAAAAAGGCCGTAATTGTGGAAAGTCAATTCTTGGTTTTTACACCACGGTAATGCACTATCCCATACTGCCCCCGTAATTCGTGATCATTTCGCCAAAAACTCAACCCATATCGTTCCGGAACCACCGTATTCATCTGATCTGGCGCCGTCCGACTTCCGGTTGTTCACCAAGCTCAAAAGACCGCTCCGGGGACACCGTATTTATGATAGAGGAGATTCAAGACGGAGCTGAATTCCATCCCGGAAAGTGACTACATTTGGAAGAATAAATAAAGAATTTTCAAAATAAATAGTAAGATTGGTGTTACTGTATGTGATTGGTGTTACACCTTCCCCGGCTGTGATTTTTGGAAGTTGCAAGAGTTAAAAATGTTCGATTGCATCCGAACTTAGTCCTTCCTTACCTGTTTATGTAAAATTTGTTGCAATAAATCGTTTTCGTTAATTAATTAAAACTTCATTTTTGATAAATAAGTCATATTCGTGCTACACTTCACAGGCAATATCCATGCCCAATGCCATGCCGTGGCTACTATTATTCAATATATGAATTTAATCCGTGGAGATGCCTATTTTTAGTTAAAACGGTTTCTACATTTAACTTCTAACATACAGTATACAAGGTCTGTCGCAAAATAAACAGGACTGTTAAAAAAACAACAAAAAATGAATATTTTTCAAAAGTTATATTTTTTATTCAAAGTAGTTTCCTTGTGCTTCGATACATCGTTTAGCCCCGGTCAATTAGCATTTCAAATGAGTGTTTAAGGTCATTTTTCGGAATTCTCTTGAAAATATCGGTCGTCGCCTTTTGAATAGCTGAAATGTCCTGAAACCAGTGTCCTTTCATGGGCAAATGAAGTTTTCCAAATAGGTAAAAATCACAGAGTGCTAGATCAGGTGAGTAAGGTGAGTGATTAATGGTTAATATGGAGTTTTTTTTTGGAAAAATCAGTGACAAGCGTCGACCGATGACACGGCGCATTATCGTGCAACAGGCGTCAGTACCCTGGCCACCCACGGTATTGTGGTCTAACACAATGAATGCGCGATACAAGACGCTTCAAAACACAGCATTAATCGTTTGGCCAGGTGGGACGAACTCTCGGTGTACAATATCCTCGGAATCGTAAAAACAAATCAGCATTGTGTTTATTTTTGACTTCTGAAGACGACCGACTTCTGATCATCACAGAGGTCCTCACGACCTTCTTGGAATCGCTTAAACCACTCACGCACATTACCACGGGATAGGCGCCACTTTTTTCATCATTTGAAATGTTTCAGTAAACGTTTTCCCAAGTTTAAATTTAATATTTGCTCTTTGTTCAAAATGCATTTTACGACCGATGACCAAAAGCTGCTGTCACTTTTTGCTCGATAACATCGATTTTAGTTATCCAATTGTCTTAAAATTTGTACGAAATGTCAACAAGAGATCAAACCTTTTACTTCATATAGGTGGCGCCAGCAGAAACAGTTATATTTAAAAAGTTCTGTTTCTTTTGCGACAGACCTTGTATGTATACTTACACACGCAGTATACATATAATCAAACGCAAGAGTATAAAATGTGCGGCTGGATCCGAACTTAGCCTTTACTTACTTGTTTTATTCTATTCTGAAATTTATTTTTTGTTACAACAAAATTTTAAATATTATGGCACGAATTTAAAAAAATATATTTAGTTACGTTTTCAATAGCATATAAAAAGAGGATTTAAAAATTTTGAAAAAATGTCTCATTATTACATTAGCGGGCAAAAACTTTTTTTCATTGAAACGGAGATATGGTTTTACATTTCATTCAAAATGCAACTAGTGACAAATGTACCAACAAACAATAAATTTCATAATTTATAAGGTAAAACAATATAAGCTATATTAAGAAGCTTTTTTCAAATACTAAACTTTGCTTTAAAAATATTATAAAATTTTTTATTTGGTTAGAAGGTCATGAAAAGTTGCTCTTTTCAATCGGCGCTTGCTATTTCTAGTCTCTCCTAGTTGTCGGGATTCGGCGTTTACTTGATTTTGTAATCTTCTGGAATTTTTCGATGCCATTTCGCGAATGACTTCCATTTTTGTGTGAAGATCGCGATGAAGATCTGAATTTCGTATGTACCACGGTGCATTTAAAATTTTTCACAGAACTGTATTTTGGTATCTTTGCACCGCTTCGATGTATTACGGTGCAGCGGATCCCAGTAGTTTAATTCCGTATGTCCAAATGGGCTTTAACGTTTTATTGTAGACGAGGTTGTTAAGGGTGTTTATTTTGTTGTATTTTGGTTTTAGTTCTGCAGTTTTCTTTGTATATTCTCCTTCCGCTTTAACTTTGCATCCAGCGTCAAACCAAGATATTTCACCGAAGGGGAGTACGGAGTTACTTCACTCCCAATATATAAGGGAATAAACGTAGCACTTTTGTAAGTGAAGTTTATTTATATAGACTTCAACTCGCTTAGAGTAATGTTCCTTTCTTGCGTCCATTCTACAATAAGGTTAATTGAAAACTGCATTCCGTTCGACGACTCAGCTTCATTTTTACCGACATTAATGATTGAGGTATCATCTG
Organism: Bactrocera neohumeralis; assembly: GCF_024586455.1. Lineage (NCBI taxonomy): Eukaryota > Metazoa > Arthropoda > Insecta > Diptera > Tephritidae > Bactrocera > Bactrocera neohumeralis. The sequence goes on along the minus strand of NW_026089630.1, from coordinate 32,200 downwards.
CAAATTTGGCGATTGTGCAGTTTTTAAGTAGTTCATTTAGATGCTGTAGAAAGAGAAGTCTTATTTTATGAATGGATATGTCAAGAAAAACAGCTGTGCAATTTTGTTTTTTTCCATCGCATCTTCTATTATATCTCTTATTCGACGAAATTAAACAAATGTGGAATGTTACGATCTATATCCTAATTGATGATGATGGTATAAGGCCCTTTTCTGCAATTTTGTTTTGAAGTCATCCTATAATTATAACTTCAAGTCAGATATAGAGCTTGAGTAAAAATTGAGATATCATGATGAAACTTGGTACACGTATTCCTTGGCTCCATAAGAAGGTTAAGTTCGAAGATGGGCAAAATCGGCCAACTGCCACGCCCACAAAATGGCGGAAACCGAAAACCTATAAAGTGTCATAACTAAGCCATAAATAAAGATATTAAAGTGAAATTTCGCACCAAGGATCGCATTAAGGAGGGGCATATTTGGACGTAATTTTTTTGGAAAAGTGGGCGTGGCCCCGCCCCCTACTAAGTTTTTTGCACATATCTCGGAAACTACTATAGCTATGTCAACCAAAGTCTACAGAGTCGTTTTCTTCAGGTATTTCCATATACAGTTCAAAAATGGAAGAAATCGGATAATAACCACGCCCACCTCCCATACAAAGGTTATGTTCAAAATCACTAAAAGTGCGTTAACCGACTAACAAAAAACGTCAGAAACACTAAATTTTACGAAAGAAGTGGCAGAAGGAAGCTGCACCCAGGCTTTTTTTAAAAATTGAAAATGGGCGTGGCGCCGCCCACTTATGGACCAAGAACCATATCTCAGGAGCTACTAGACCGATTTCAATGAAATTCGGTATATAATATTTTCTTAACACCCTGATGACATGTACGAAATATAGGTGAAATCGGTTGGCAACCACGCCTTCTTCCAATATAAAGCTATTTTGAATTCCATCTGATGCCTTTTCTGTATAATACGAGTATAAACATTAGGAATCAATGATGATAGCGGAATAAAACTTTACAAAAATACGGTATTTGAAAAATATGTAAATGACGTATTATGAAATCTCGATTATCACTTTACCATGCGAGAGTATAAAATGTTCGGTGACACCCGAACTTAGCCCTTCCTTACTTGTTTCTTTATGAGATCTAGAATCTCTAATGTATATTAATTATAAACGTTTTTTTTTTTTTGTTTAGGAACAGGAGTACTCTTCTAAGCCGATTCTTGAATAGTTTTCGTAAATGTTCTAACATATCTTGAGTTGTTATATTTACTTTAAAAACAAAATTTTTATCTGGCATAACTTTGAAGTACTCCCAATCGGTATGTCTAGTAGAAAGATAAGGCGGTATGTCGATTTCTTTTAGATGGCCATTTCAGAATAGATATACTGGCGAGTGGTCCGAATTTAAGTCCAATCCATTTTCCATGGTAATGACGGTCTTGGATATTTTTCGAATGATGAATAAGTCAATCGAGTCAGGTAATTTTCTTGGTTTGGAACGCCAGTAAGTCGGCTTGCCAGTAGCCATGACCATAGCAGCTTTCAATATAGGGAAGACCCTTCGTTTTTTGTGTTAGGTGGGCATATATTGCGGTAATACTTAATTTTCCGAAACACACACAGTTTCGGGGCATGATGATTACGAAACATAATAATGACAGATCCAACTTTGAGACGCAAATGATGCTAAGGCATACTGTTGCGTCAAGCGACAAGATATATATGTGTATTTAAACCTGAAATTAAAATTAAGAAAAATGAATTATAAAAAATTATAAAATATTGAATTATCTAAATTATTGTATACTTACCTTAATTATGCATTCATACTACTAATCTACTACTTACCTTAATACTTACCATAATCTATTACAATATTGAACGAAAAGTTGAAGATAATTATATATACCCCTTTTTTTTATACATACGAACATTACCACTAGTTTAAGCCGTTAGTTTAAGATTTAGGCTAAGCAACTAAATGAAGTTAAATAAAGAAGCTATTGTATTAGAATCATCGAATCGACCGGACGCGTTTTCATTTATTATCGCAATTTCTTTTCGAGACAGGCAATTAGGCTTCTTGTTTTATTCGCGCAATTCCCAAGTTTATATTTTCGCTTCTCAAAAACGCTTAAGAATTTTCATGGCGCCCGAGCAGGGACTAAGTGCGTGAGCTTAGTATATATTTCATTACTTTCGTTTTCGTTAAATAATTTCGTGTTAATTGCCTGTCAATTCGTCCGGTTTCGGCATTTCGTGAAAGTGAGGTGGAAATAAATTAAACATAAAAAAAAGAAAACAACACCTAAAACAAATATACAAGTACGAGTATCATATAAAGAAATAAAAAAGATACCAAAAGAAAAATACACATACATATAATTGGTACATATACTAAAAGTGGTGAAGTGCAGTGATACCTGAAACACAAAAAAGGAAAAAAACAATTATAAAACATAAAACACAAAACTAAAGTGATTATAAAGAGAAGAATTGATGTGAAAAGTGTTAACCACAGTGGCAAAAATACCTATACAAAAGGCTAAGTGAGAGAGCATAAGTGAAACATACATATATAAAAAACAAAAAAATATAAAGCAATATACGTGACGTGGAGTGTGAAAAAATTAAAAAATACCTACTCTACTGACATATGTACGTTTCGAAATAACAAGAAGAACGAGAAGAAATTGAAAGTACAGTGAGTTCCATGGTAATCGTACAAAAGTGTTGGAAATAATCTCGGCTAAACGTGACAAATGAAAAATAATAATTATATTGTTTAAAAGTGCAGTTGGGAAAAAAGTTAAAATTAAACTGTGAAGTGCCGCTAAAAACTCCTGCTACAAACCTACCGTTTCTTGTGCCGTAAAAGTGAAGTAGCACTATTATATACTTACCGCTTCCAGTGCCGCTATAGAAACCGGTGTCCGCTAAGTGTCCAGCTTTACATTTTACAACATCAAATCGCTGCTGCCACAACGTCGCTGCTGCCATCAAATCGCTCTGCCATCTAGTCGCTGTTGCCATCAAGCCGCTGCTGCCATCAAGCCGCTGCTGCCATCAAGTCGCTGCTGCCATCGTCGCTGCTACCATCGTCGCTGCCACCATCGCCGCTGCTGCCATCGCCGCTGCTGCCATCGTCGCTGCTGCCATCAAGTCGCTGTTGCCATCAAGCCGCTGCTTCCATTAAATCGCTGTTGCCATCAAGTCGTTGTTGCCATCAAGTCGCTGCTGCCATCAAGCCGCTGCTGCCATCGTCGCTGCTGCCTACCGTCGCGCATTGGGATTTCTGGCTGAAATTCAAAAATGGCATGTTGTCTGATTTGAATGAAAATTTCACAGTTTCTTACCAACTATCTATACATTATTTTCCCAAAGTATTTGGATTCTATCTGCATTAGTTTTTTGTCCAGAACTGTCGTTGGTGAATGAAAACATCAAAATTAGCAAAAAGTCAAATCATTGATACAATAAAACAACTATTGAAATTCAACTTTATTATTATTTTTCATTTATAATATGTATCAAAGAAAAAATTTGCATCAAAATCCATTAAAAAAAATAATACATAAAAAATATTGTGGAACAACATAATTTGGACGTCAAAATTTCAATCTTCTTCAAATTCAAAGTGGTGCATCTTTTTAGCGCTGTCTACCGCTGTCGACATACATACACCGAATTAAAGCCTGAAGTCTCAGCTAAACGCTAAAAAAAAATTCAGCTGCCCCAAATTGCCCCTCTTGAAAAAAACAATGAGATACTCTAAAATGGCAAGTTACCGCCCAAAAGTATGCAATATATCTATTACAAGGATTACAGGGACTATAGAATGCATCATTCCAGAAGAATTACACGCATATCCACTAACGAAGATGTGATACATCACTTATTAATGTCTTCGGGCCCGTACATAAACATTTTTCGTACTAAAATAAAATATAAAAAATTAGAATGTCACGAAGATGTAAAAAAGTTGCTAAAAGAGACTTGATAAAAGAGAATTTAGTTGTATGGGAGGTGGGCGTAAAAGTGGGCGGATATTATTGAAATTTAACACCAACATATATAATGTCATAAAAATGCTATGTACCAAAAATCAGTGCTGTAGGTCAAAAATTAAGTTTCACCTTATATGGGCGTGATTTTGATTTTTTCATTTTTTTCTTGATTGGAATCCAAAACAATGATGTACCAAATGTCATTGTCCTGCAACAACTCCTTATATTTTTAGCCGCAGTATGCACTAGCAGAAACCTATGTGCGTCGTGGGAATGAGCTGCCGCTGCATCCCGTGCCAAAGGGACGTAAGCGCCGGCAAACAGCCGACGCACCAGGTAACGAGTGCGAATTACTGAAAGCAGTGCAAAAAAAAAAAAGAAAAAGCTAAATACAACAAAACAAGTGCACTTTCAGTTGTTGGCTCTCCCTTTTCACTTTACATACAGAGATTATATTGATTTTATTGTATTGCCTTGTATTTAATATACAAACATACATATATACATATATTAATACATGCTCCGACATATACATATATTCAAGTGAATAAGGGATTTTGGGATTTTGCGGTAGTCCTTTATTTTGAAATAAAGGTGAAAAAATTATTAATTGCAAAATTAAATTATCTCGTTTTTCGCAATTTTTCCGATCCGCGTTTGCAATTATCGGTCGTTTTTTTGCAATTTTTGTCGATTTTCGTTCGGACATTTTCCGATCAAATTAATTTATTGTGCTATTGCTCATTTTGTGCATTTATTGGTTTGGCTTTCGTATACTTGGGAATCGATATTATCTTTTTTTTTTCGTTTTCGTAATTGATTCCAAATATATTTGTTGCCAGCCTTTATTGCTATTGGTTTGGCTTTCGTATATTTGGGAATCGACATTCATTTTTTCGCTTTCATTATCGATTATTGATATATCTGTTGCCAACCGTTATAGTCTTTTTTCGGAAATTTAATTTAAACAAGCAAAAAGGAGCAAGCCAAAGCCAACTATCACCAACCTCTCTCCAAGTAAGGAGTTGATCGACTTAAAGTCACTAAAGCGTCAAAGGACGGTGGCGAAAAACAGTACTTTGCGAATAAAGACGGGCCCTTTAGAAAAAACTATGTCTTTAGATCCAATTGAATTGGAATGTCGGCTGGACATATTAAATTCACATAGTGAGAAAATTAATGAAATGCCAATCTAAAATTGAAAAGATTGAGGAAGACGACATGGCCCGAGGGGAGTTAGAGGACATAATTGTTGAAACGAAATCAATAATTAAAAACATTTTAGCCAAAAATAGAACGTCATTTGCCGAAACATTTTTTGTAGCTTCTCACAGCTCAGGGCTCCCTAAAATGAATTTGCCGAAATTCAAGGGAGAATATTCCGAATTAAAAAATTTTATGAGTTTGTTCGAGAGCTTGGTTCATAACGATCCAAATATCCCAGATATTGAAAAATTTAACCATTTGGTTAATTGTCTGTCTGGAGAGGCTTTGGGAACAGTTAAAGCGTTTCAGATGTCGGATGAAAATTATCCGAAGGCGTTGGCAAGTCTCAAAAAAGTTTATGATAATAAATGTTTGATATTTTTCAATACAATATCTAAACTTTTTGAGCTGCCAACCATCCCAAAGCCTTCTGCGCCTTCCTTGCGTTCAATGATAGACGAAGTGTCAGCGGTATATGATTCATTGCTATCGCTGGGCGATGAAAAACAAATAACGAACGCAATAATCATACATTTAGTAATGACAAAGGTTGACCCTGTCACCCGATCCAAATGGGAAGAAGCGCTGGACTATGACAAACTGCCACTGTGGAAGGACTGTGAAGCCACCCTAAATAGGAGATACCAGCAACTATCAGCGGAAGGAGCATCCCACTCAAGGACGAAGCCCATACTAACAGGCAGTACGAGTCATGGGAAGTAACAACGAATGGATAGGACCAAATCGGCGCTAGTTGCAGCAAATACGAGGCAGCCTCTTTGCCAACAATGTAAATCGAGGGATCACCCTCTAACTGCCTGCCCCACTTTTAAGGCGCTTCCGGTGCAGCAGAGGTTCGAGTTCGTGATCGATCCCATCACTCGCTGTTGCACCAGTATCCAGTGTCCTTCCCCGCTGCACCTCATCCGCAAGCATCAACTACACATGCCATGCATACAGCCAGTATGCCGGATCGGGTCATGTTGGCAACAGCAGTAATTCTAGTAAGGAGCAGCTGCGGAGATTACCTGCCTGCGAGAGCCTTGCTGGACTCAGGCTCCCAGGTCAACTTTATGACGGAGGACTTGGCACAAAAGTTGCGGATTCGACGCCAGCATAAAACATTAAGCGTAATTGGAATTGGCAATTCCAATACAAAAGTGGGGTCAAAACTAAGCGCGTTTGTCAAATCACGGTTAAATAATTTTGAATTTCCGGCGGAATTCTGGGTAATGCGATGCATTTCGGCAAATCATCCAGACCATAACATCAATGCTAGTGGCTGGAAAATTCCGCACAATATTGAATTGGCGGACCCAGAATTCCACAAATCTAAAAAAGTGGATATCCTATTGGATGCTGAAACATTTTTCGATCTTTTAGCTGTGGGTCAAATTAAAAATGGTCCTAACCAATTAAAACACATCCATCCGCACTACAAACCTTCGTCGCAAACAGAGTGTCTGAAATCCAAGAGTTTACTGACAAAATACATTGGCGACATGTGCCAACGAAACAAAATCCTGCGGATCAAGTGTTTCGGGATTGCAACGTGGACGAATTGAATAATTCGATATGGTTTGGCGGTCCACAGTTCCTCCTAGAAGACCCCGCATTATGGTCAATTAATAACCACTTGCAGCTCTCACCAGAAGACGAAGCATTAGAGAAGAAGAAAAATGCATTAACATTAATTTCGACTACTGAGAAAAATTCAATATTGGACCTTGTTGAAAAATGTTCTTCTCATAAAAAATTGCTTCGTGTGGTCGCATACATATTACCATGGATCAGGCGACCACCTAAATCCTCCACGAGACAGGATCTGACTTCAGAAGAGCTAAACTTGAGCTTTCTAAAAATTGCACAAGTGGTCCAACATTCAGAATTTTCAATTTTATTCAAAAATTGCATAAAGGTTCCACCCTACCCGCAAACTTGCAAAAACTCAACCCGTTTTTGCATGAGTCCTCGGATATGTCGGTGTCATTCAAATTAATCCGAGTAGGAGGTCGCCTATTAAATGCACCTCTCCCATACGATGCCAAATTTCCGCTTTTATTAAATAAAAGTTCGCACTTCGTTATAACGTATTTACGGTTCCTGCATATTCGAAATCAACACGCTGGGGCTAAAGCGTTTGTTGCGCTTCTTCGAGAACGCATATGGCTAATTAATTCCCGAGAAGCTTGCAGTAGAACCGTAAGAAACTGTATACATTGTTTTCATTACAAGCCGAAGTTGCAAGATCAAATAATGTGAAGTTTGCCAGTCGAAAGACTTCGAGCACTACGGCCCTTTCTTATATGTGGCGTAAATTTTTGTTGTCCGATATACACAACCTTGAAAATACGCGGTCGACCACCCGTAAAAACCTATATTGCAGTTTTCGTTTGCTTCACTTCAAAAGCAGTACATTTAGAATTAGTTTCGGACCTATTTTCTAATTCATTTATTTTCGCCCTAAAAAGGTTCATTCGACGCCGAGGGATGCCGACGAAGATATTCAGCGACAACGCCACCAACTTCGTCGGCGCCGACCGCAAGCTGCGCGAGCTGAAAGAAGCATTTCTTGTCCAGTCAGCAAAAGTAAAGGAATTCGCCGCAGAAGAAGGATTCAGCTTCACCTTTATACCACCGAGGGCACCGCACTTCGGCGGGTTATGGGAAGCCGCGGTGAAGTCCGCCAAGCATCACGTCGTTCGCGTAATCGGCAACGCGCTACTGACCGCAGAGGAACAGGCAACAGTGTTGGCCGAAGTGGAGGCCATCCTCAAGTCTCGTCCCCTAGTACCCCTGAGTCAAGACCCCAACGACGGCGAGGCGTTAACACCGGCGCATCTACTGATAGGATGCTCCCTGCGAGCATTACCTCCAGAGAAGGTGCCAGTGGACCCAGTTCGTTGATGCGAGAGATGGCAACTTGTTTGCTGTCTCAAGCAACAGTTCTGACGACAGTGGTCCAAAGTATACCTGACGGGCCTTCAGGAGCGCAACAAGTGGCTGCACCCCAAACGCAATATGCAGCTCAACGACCTCGTTCTCGTCCACGAGGACAACGTGCCGCCGCAGCCGTGGGTACTAGGGCGCGTCGTCGCAACCGTCGAAGGGCAAGACGGCAAGGTGCGAGTCGCAGAAGTAGCAACCAAGACGGGCACGATTAAGCGCCCCATCCACAAACTGGCTGTCCTTCCACTGGATATTGAAGGAATCTGATCCTGTCAAGGTGGCCGGTGTTGCGTCAAGCGACAAGATATATATGTGTATTTAAACCTGAAATTAAAATTAAGAAAAATGAATTATAAAAAATTATAAAATATTGAATTATCTAAATTATTGTATACTTACCTTAATTATGCATTCATACTACTAATCTACTACTTACCTTAATACTTACCATAATCTATTACAATATTGAACGAAAAGTTGAAGATAATTATATATACCCCTTTTTTATACATACGAACATTACCACTAGTTTAAGCCGTTAGTTTAAGATTTAGGCTAAGCAACTAAATGAAGTTAAATAAAGAAGCTATTGTATTAGAATCATCGAATCGACCGGACGCGTTTTCATTTATTATCGCAATTTCTTTTCGAGACAGGCAATTAGGCTTCTTGTTTTATTCGCGCATTTCCCAAGTTTATATTTTCGCTTCTCACAAACGCTTGAGATTTTTCACATACCAAGCCTCTCCAAAGAATTTGGAAATTCCACTGGATAATTTACGGTTTCGTCTTGCTTGTCAAGACCTCCCGGAATTTGACTTTGAATCTTCCAGTTTAAGTCATTAACATCGGTATTTTTCGCAGCTAAAATTGCGCGTGCACTCAAGCAACTGCAGTTGCGATAATTTGGCCAATGTTCGGATAAACATTCGTGATGAGTTCATCTTCCGTTGAAGTGAATTGACAAAAGGGAGGTGAAATTGATATCAAACCACTGAAAGTATCAAGCGAAATTTGGCCATTTCAAATTCTTAGCGAATACAATGGAAAATATCATCGACAATGTCGTTTTTTCGTATCCCATAATTAACGCGAATTTGAAGGCTCGACATATCACGAAAAGTATGCGAACTTCAGTGGCATGCGAAGTAACTATCGCATTGTCCGCCGTCTGTTTCCAGTGATTATCAAGTTCTAGCAAATGCAACTGCTGGCATGCTTTTCAAAAGTTGCACACACTGTTCCATTCTTAATACGCAATGACTTAAATGAAGTTGGACCGCGAGACGCACAATAGTCGGAAAACTTTCATGAATTGCAAAAGTAAATATCCTATAGACAACAGTGGCGAATATGATACGATCCATGTGTTTTCAACTTCGATGTGTTGCTAACGTCGATATTCACGCCTCTAAATGCTAAATGTTCTGCCGTTGTCGTCTGGTGAGCGACGCCGATACAGTGAATATCCATCATTTCCCATTTCCGTTTCCGAAAGAAAAGCACAAGAGTAGTGTTTCGTGCATTTATTGTCAGACATACAAACCAAAGTGGGATTGTAAGGTTCGCAGGGTCCATGAACCATATTGGTTTCACCACTTCGTATAATTCTGGATCTCTCTCTGAATCAGGAATTTCCGCTGAAGTGATTTCATCAATTTGATCTGGTGTAATCACCATCCGCATTCAAAGAAGAATGTGTGCGTGAGGTAAACCTCTTTTTTGCTACTCAACAGAATACTTTCAGCATCTAACAGCACCATATATACCATAGGTTGCTTTAAGATAAAGACCATCAAACATCGCAGCTATTGTTTAAAAAGTTGGGAGTAATTCTTGCATTTTCTTGGGCTGCCATAAGTTGATGGCAAAAAGAACGCCGACCAATATTAGCGCGACCTCTTCGTGGCTTCGTAACAAATTTCAATATGCAATTGATTACATTGTGTGAAACACACATAAAGTTTCACTGAATAATTTTAAATAATTTTTCCTTTGGATAGCCGGAATAAAAAAGCAAGCGACCGAAATTGAACAACTCAAATAATTTACAAATCAAAATATTGAAAAACAAAGCAAACAAAAATTGAAAAAAATGTCTATGGAAAATGTTATTTTTTAGAATCGTCCAATTATCCGACTTCTCCTCAATAAAAGTATAAGGTATTCTGTTTCTAAACCTTTCCCGATCCACAACAAACAACCTTTCAATTTCAAGAGTGGTTCAATCGTTCTCTTAGTGTTACTAACAAACAAACATTCATTTTTATTGTAACGTTAGTATGGGGAAAATAAAAGGGCTGTTTTTAGGGTTTTCCGGAAATTATTCGAATTTTTGTCGCCGTAAAAACCATCTTTGAACTTCTACGAATATTTAAGAAAAAGAATTGGCCAAATTGGTCCAGGCGTTATTGAGTTATGAGCATACATACATTTTGACGATTCATTTTTGTTTATATAGATTTATAATTTTATTTATTGTTACAGCCAAATTATGTGATGAATTTAAAAAATTGCAATAAATTTCAAATATTTTTACAGTTTCGTTGAGTTAGCTGCGAAACCAACAGCAATATAAAATAACAAGTTAGGAAGGGCTAAGTTCGGGTGCAACTCATAAGCTGACGGAAACATAGCTGACGAACAATTGCTGCTTGTGATTTTCCAGCCAAATATAAAGCAATCACACTATTACGTTTAAATTCCATCACGTATAACTTTTTTTTTCACACGACACAGACTAAAATGTTTTTGTACGCTTGTAAACAATGGAATGATTTGTTATTGGTGTAAATTTAAGCGCGCTGTCATTAATAGTGTGGTAGTTATAGCAGTTTGAATTTGGTAACACTTCGAGTGGGTAACCCTGTAATGTTTGTTAGAAAAACGAAAACCATTATATGTGTGTATTATATCGACCAGATTTTAGCTATTTTTCCCAACACCACATACTATTAGCATGTCAAATAGTAAAAAACTAATCATATAGCGAAAAGTCAACCGGATGTTCGAAAATCCTGATATTAGTCATATGGGGTAAATCAAGTAAATTTGAGTGAAATTATTTATTTTTGGCACAAAGCTAGCGCATTTTCATTGAGATTGGCCGATGTAAACGGTACAAAATCACCCGTAATTTCGAAAATCTTTATATTAAATATATTGGGGCTAAAAGAAGTATTTGTCCGATTCAATCCGTTTTTGAAATGCAGACATGCCATTGCAAGAGAAAAATTATCCCTTAATTTAAGTTATATATATCACGCATTAGCTGACATTTTCGATCAAAAGTCAACTACAGGTATCGGACTCTAAATATTCGTTACCTAGGGGCGTGAAAAGTTTTTATTGAATTTGAAAATTTTTTGGTCATAAGGTGCCATACATTAAAGGCACTATTCGTGCAAAGTTTAATCCCGTTATATTAATTGCTTCTTGGTTTGTGTACTGGAAAGTAAAGGAATCAAGTGGAATTTAAAATAGTATTTGAAGTAAGCGTGGTTATTGTCCGATGTCGATCATTTTTACCACGTCACATATAAATATAACAAAAACACCATATGCCCAATTTTGTCGATCAGTCGAGTCCCGAGATATGAGATTTTACCAAAAATAGCCGCTGCCACGCCCATTATCCCATTTTTACATTGGCGAACTTGGTTGTTGTAGCTTTAGTGGTTAGAGATATATACTTTAAACTTACTAGAGGGCCACGCCCAATTTTTCTAATTATTTTCTCACAGGTACCCCTGGCTACTGCGATTCCTTATTTGGTGCTTAGTTATGCCACTTTATATTTTTTCGGATTTGTGGGTGTGCCATTGGTTCGATTACGCTCATCTACGAACTCGAACTTTATTTATACTAAGAAACCCACATACCAAGTTCCATCGAGATATTTTAATTTTTACTTAAGTTACAGCTTACATGGACGGACCGACTTATGGACAGACACTCAGTCAACCGGATTTCAAGTTTCTCGTCAACCTGATGATTTATATATATATATAACACTATATCTATCTCAATTAGTTTTAGGTGATACGCACAACCTTACGGGAAAAAAACTATAATACTCTGTAGCAATTGGTTGCAAGAGTATAAAAATTATTTAAAAATTGCAATTATTGAATTCACAGATTTTTAAAAATCTCTCTAGTGTAATTCATAATCTGGTGCAAATGGTCTTGCATCTTTGCAATTGTAAATTAGCGAGCATATTTTTGCTTTTACAGTAACATAATGTCCAACGATGCACCTGCTACACCCTTGAAAAGAACCAACACTAAAACGCCATTGCATTATGTACAACACTGGTTTGAAATTATCAGCTGTTGTCAAAGATAAAAACATTGTAAACAGAGAAAAGAAATGGAAAAAACCGGTTTGAGCAAAAAAGAGTAAAACTTGAAAAACTCAATAAAAAGTGGAGCGAAAAAGAAATCCAGAGCATACTGGATTTCTTGCAGGAAGCTCTAGAAGTAGAGGTAAGTGAAATTTTTGCTGCGAGCACATATTTAACAATTTATTTAACACTAATTTTAATTTTAATATGCACAAGTTTTTTATAAGAAAGTAATTGAGAGAACAAAATTAGACGCCATGTGGGATGGGTTGGAAAGTGCGGCACCTGAAGGCTTCATTCAAAAAAACAAGCGATTGGCGAATGTCAAACGGAGCAGGCATTCTTGAGTCTGATTCCGGGACGTCGAGCATTGAAGGTAAGCGTAATGAATGCAATAAAATTTTGTTTATATATCAAGCAAAATGTGTTTTTTTTTATTTTGGTTGAAAATTTCGCTTTCTTAGCATACTTCTTTTGCTGCAGTGCTGGTTCCCATATGGGCGCCGCGTACTTCAGAATTGATTGGCTCTCCTTGGCCAATAGCGCTCGCCTAATTTGGCTTGGTCCACCAATGTTGGCCATTATTCTTGATAGGGCGGCCGTTACACGTGCTGCTTTCTCACATACCTTTTCGATGTGCGTCTTATAGCTAAGTCTATTGTGAATAAGCACTCCTAGGTACCTTAGTGCCTTCTGGGTCATTATACTGTGGCCGTCAATACTTAATTTTATGTCTTCGATCTTTTTCCTGCTTGTGATCAGGACAGCTTCAGTTTTTTGCCCAGCGAGTTGAAGTTTTGTTGCCGTGAACCACTCTTTAATCGTTAACGCCGCTTGATTGCTGAGTTACTCAAGTTGTCCAAGTTCTATTGCTACTACTGTTATGGAAATATCATCCGCGTACCCGATTATCTGTACCTGCTTCGGGAGAGGGAGACGCAGCACCCCGTCGTACAATACGTTCCACAACAATGGGCCAAGTACGGAGCCTTGTGGAACTCCACCCGTTATCCTATATGTTTTTTGTCCGTCATCCGTATCGTACAGTAACAACCGGTCAGACAACTAGCTGGATATAATCCTAACCAAGTAAGCCAGGGTTATATTACGCTCTAGCGCACTTATAATATGTGGCCAGTATGCCGAATTGAACGCGTTTTTAACGTCAAACGTGACCACTGCACAGTATTCCTTAGTACCATACAGTCATCTTTTATCTTATATTGCCTTATTAGCTATGTCACTAAGCTTTTTAATCGCATCGGTGGTGGATCTCTGTTTGAGGAATCCATATTGGTTGTCTGCACACTACCAAGCCTATTTTCAACTTTTGTGCATTAAGAAGTACTCTTGCTTCCAACGCGAGTAGACTTACCACTGCAGTTTGAGTTCCTAATTATGCCGTTCTGATGCTCTTAATCGAGTTTATATCAAAATTGCTCAACTCGTTTACTTGTAGGCGTATTGCCTTGGCAACGTCCTCTTTGTGATTTCATCAAGATCACGTATTTCTACAAGAACCTCGTGAGTTAGAGCTTTTATTTGCGCATTTTGTCCGAACACTTTACTTATTTCGGTCTTGAAGACCCCAGTGCTCTCCCGACAGTCCTTGAGGATGTCGCTATGACATGTCCCCGCGTTTTTCTATTACTATTGCATCGGGTCGGGGTGGCGGCTTATGTAGTGTCTTCTTTAGTTGCTTATGTTTAACCGTGATCCAGCCATCTTGTTTTCCCATTTCTTTCTCCTTGCTTCTGACTGAGTTGTCGCACTTCGCTTGCTTGCTCAAGGGAACTTCCACTTTCTTCGACCATTCCTTATGGCAAGTTTTATTTTTATTCGGCGGTGTTCTTCGCTTTGGCTGTATTTCGTCTCGAGGCCTTTTGGGAGTATTCTCTTTGGTGGTTATCATAACTAGAAACTTTTGTTGCCCTCTTAAAGGGACCTGCTTCCACAATAGTCGTACTTCGGGGGGAGTTTTGCACTTTATTACCATCATCGCTCAAGCTTCCAATGCTGCTGCTTCCTATAATCCCAAAAAAGTTGCTGCTGTTGTTGTTAGTGTTTTTGTTTTTCGTGTTATTCTCCATATGTTTTTTTTACCAGCGCACGGTGTGCAGAGGGGCCGGCCGAAATAAACAGGCCATTATATGGCCGCCGGACACGGGATGATGATAACCCTATCGCTTGACGGGACCGTGCATCCCGGCTTAATGGCGGTCGTCGTACTGGGCCGCGGTTGCTGCTGGCAGGATGTTGATTGATGTCGTTCCGAGTTGTCTGGTGCTACATGGTGTGATGTCCAAGGTACAATCGTTGGAGTGTTGGATAGGCATCAGGCAATTAAGACAATGGCCGTGCGCCTGGACGACCAGCTGGCGTTGCCGAGGTGGCAATCCCTTAAAGATAGCGCATTATGGCAACCGGTGGTATCGACGACATATAAGACATGGAAGGCGCTGTGGTTCTGTTACCAGAGTGGGTATTGACGGCAATGATACCGTTCCACTCCGAGGCGCCGTTGATGTGGTTGCTCGGGGCGCTGCAAATGAAGCAGTAACTTGACGTGGCACTTTGACAGCCGAACGAGTGGTTGGTGTCGGGGCTGCTGGCATGTCTGCATCCATATTGATCTGTATGGAAGAGTGTTATTTAAATTAAAATTTTGTTGCATATAGGGCATATGAACATGGCTGCCACGTTATGCGGAATGAGTGCGTCGTTCGGTTAATCGACTACTTATGTTGTTTCGGATGTATATATATATATATATCGGTATCCCATCGGTACCTCTTGTGGAGGTCCTTTACATAGTCTTCTTTCCATCGGCTACTGAAATTATGTTGGAGAATTTTAATTCTTTCCCATCTATTTAATAAGGATAGCGACTCCACTCCTGGCTCAGGTGTAGCCAGAATCGGTGATGCTTTTAGAAAATGCCTTGGAGTTGGGGCTGTGAATTCGGAGGGATCTTGCGAGAGTGCCGTGAGTGGTCGTGAGTTGATTTTAGCTAATAATGTCGTGAATTCTTCATAATTAAATTTATAGCTGCCAGCTAGCATCTTCAAATGAGATTTGAAGCTTTTTAAAGCTGATTCCCATAAAACACCCATACGAGGAGCGCTTTGAGGTATGAATTGCCAATTGATACCCTGAGGGGCGTACTTGTTTAAGAGATCCACAAACTGTTTTTCTATGGCTCTTCGGGCTCTTATGAATGTTTGCCATTATCGCTCGTGATTTTAGATGGGAAGCCTCGTCGAGCGACGAAGCGAGCAAATGCGGCGAGAAAAGCCTCCGTCGTCAGATTAGTACTCAGCTCAAGGTGAACTGCCTTTGTCATGAAACACACAAAGACAGCCACATAGCTTTTCCTGAGAGTGGGAGACATTAGCATGGACGTGAAATTGCAGCGTTCAGGTGGAAGTGCTGCCATAATCTGCGTTCGCATTTTTTACCTATGCATAGTGCAGATCTTACACGTGAAAATGCATTTCTTGATCTAGGGCTTAAGACGTGGAATATCATACTCTTTGGCGCTGTTCGGCGTGCAACATTAATACATGAATGTAATTCAGGAATAATATAGCAAAAGGAGACTTCAAAGGTATTATGATGGGGTGGCATTCGTTGTAAGTCAGGCTGAAATTAGCGAGGCGACCAGTGGCACGAAGCAGTCCTTTCGTGTCTAGTTTTAAGAGTTTTTTTTTTTTATTACAAACATTTTTAAAACTTTAACAATGTTTGATATCACTACAACGTGTTTCAAAAACTAACGAGCAGTTTGATTTGAATAACTTAAAAACAAATTACATAGAAATTAATAGTAATATTCATACATATACGTTATATAATTAATTTCTTTATATTTTAGCTTCCAACTGAGCTATGTGGTTTTTTACGACATAATCGACTAGAGAGGCATGTGTCTAAAAGAAGATTTCTCGCCTCCTCGTTCGCATGTGTATTAAGCCTTTTGTAGTGGGTATCTGCCTGACTCCTTATTTCTTTGGCGACTATATTCATCCTTAGATCTCGATGAATATCAGCATTTCTGCAGTACCAAGGAGCATTTACAATGCCTCTTAGCACCATGTTTTGAAAACGTTGTATAATATTAATATTGCCATCATTGGCACATCCCCACAATTGCGCACCATATGACCATATCGGCTTGATTATTTGTTTATAAAGAAGTAATTTGTTGTGTATGGACAGGTTTAACCTTCGCCCAATTAGCCATTTCATTTTCGACAATTTGAGATTAAGTTCAATCCTTTTTATTTTGATATGCTCCTTCCAACGTAATCTAGCATCGAGCGTGATGCCAAGATATTTAGCTGTATTTGCGTATATGCAGACATCTAGAATACTTATAGGTTGATAAGTGATTCTTTTGTTTGTAAAATTTACATGAACCGATTTGCCACCGTTTAGTTTTATTCTCCATTTTTTAGTCCAGCTTACTACAAAGTTGATTGCATGTTGCAGGTTTAGCGCAGGTTTGTCTGTTGTTTTTTCTACTCATAGAATTGCGGTGTCATCAGCAATAGTGACAGTCATACTGTTTGGTGCTAACGGTAAGTCTCTTGTATACAGAATATATAAAAGTGGACCTAAGGTAATTCCCTGAGGAACTCCTGCTTCAATTTCTTTCAGTTTAGATAATTCATTTCCTTGTTTTACACGGAAAAATCTCATGGTGATATACGATTCTAAAAGAGCATAATACTCATAGACATGATTTTAGTTTTTGCATAAGACATCCGTGCCATACGTTTCCCTCCTCCAGGGATTTTTCTATTTCTGATGTTATTCTGTGAATTTGTTGTATTGTTGAATGCTTATTTCTAAAACCGAACTGATGCGATGGTATTAGCTGCTTTTCGTCGATTATAGATTTTAATCTTAGATAAATTAATTTTTCAAAAAGTTTTGAGATTTGTGGAAGTAGTGAAATTGGTCTATATGACGAGACGTCGTGAGGATTTCCTGGTTTAGGAACCATAACAACTTCGGCAACTTTCCAAAGGCTTGGAAAATATGTCAGGCGGATTGCTGTATTGAAAAGGTAGGCGAGCTTCCGTAAACATATGTATGGTAACTGCCTTAACACTTCAGCTGTAATTAAATCGAAGCCAGCTGCTTTCTTAACTTTGAGCTTTTTAATTTCACATTTAAGTTCACAAATGGTGATTGCTGGGATTGTTGCATGATCCTGTTGAATGCTACTGAGGAACGCGATTTCACTATCCTCGTTTGGACGAAAGGTTTCAGCTAGGTGTTTTGCAAATGCATTAGCTTTATCACAATCACTTCTAGCCCATGTATGGGAAGCAACTTTTAGTTTAGTCATCTTTTTTGTCAGCGGATAGTTGAGATAAATATTTATTAATTGGCTATATCTTAATACGAGCAATTTCTCGTTTTAATTCTGCTATTGCCTTATTAAGGTTGGTTTTGTCGAGTGGTGAGCGGGTTTGTTGCCATTTCCGTCGTAACTTTCTTTTCTTAATTAACTTCTAACTCTAGTTGTTCAATTGTTGTGATTTTCGGACACTTTATTTTAGTCTGAATTATTTATTTGAACGAAGTCCAGTCCGTATTTTTGTTCAGACTAAGATCTCTTAATGACTGTTTCACTTACTGTTAAATATAATGGGGAGTGATCAGAGCTTAGATCTAACCCACCATCTATTTCTATGAAGTTTCGGGATATCTTTCTGGTTATAAAGAAATCTATTACATCTGGCATTTTGTAGGTGTCCGTTGGCCAATAAGTTGGTGTTCCGGTCGATACAAACTCACACCCCGTTTCTTGATTCATGCCTTAGATTTCGTTTTATTTTTATTTTTTTCGAGGTTATCTATACGGTTATCAGATCGTTATTGAATTTTTCTTGTTTATTTACCATCTCAAGTATTTGAGTTAGTAGGTCTTTCGGTCATCTTTGTGTTTTTTTCGTTCACCACGTTCGAGTTGCCTTTCAGTACTTCAGAAAAGGTGAGCTTACTCGTCTGTACACGATTTTGCTTGTTGACAGTACTTTTATTACCAATTGTTTCTTCAAAGCTTTGTTACGAATGCTTTGAAGCTCCTTGGCAACAATACATCCTCTGTAGTTTGCCGGATGGCTTTCGCCACAGTTACAGCATTTTGGTTTTTCTGAGTTAGGTTTTTTGGCACTCGATGGTTTTGTGCTTACCACCGCATTTAACGCACTTTGACACTTTGCCTCAGAAGTCCTTGTTGTGTCCAAATGCCTGGCAATTTTTACATTGTGGAATAAGTTTAGAATTCCTAACAGGCTCGATGAGAACAACGGTGCGAAGAATGTGTTTGATTTCATAAATTTTCTTGATGTCTTCATTAGAATCAAAAGTAGCTAAAAACATGTTTTCCACTTGAGTTTATTTACGACGTTCATAATATTTAAACCTTTTAGTATTATCTTTAAGTAGGTTATTTAGTTCTTTATAATTAGAGATATTAGAAATTATAATAGGTGGAGGCCGTGAAGTTCACGCAAGTGAGGAAAGTTCTCTGATCGCCATTCACTTCGGAGTGGCCAGAAACGATTCTTTTACATATGACTCAAGCGGCTCACGACTTCCGGTCTTTGACCAAGTATCCTCTGGGTAGCCTAAGAACATCCGTTCGAAGGCGAGCTAAAGTGAGAAGGCGAAACATTCCCTACAAGGGTTTTGCGCTGGGTTTGGGACCCGCCACGTAAAAAAACACCCCCAGTGAAGAGCTATAACCAGCCTCGGATGAGAGGCCCCCCTTTTGATGACGACCATGGCAAACGAAAGAAGGACTACGAATTAAGGGCATGCACCTGGAATGTCCGGTCCCTTAATTGGGAAGGTGCCGCTGCCCAGCTGGTTGATGTCCTCGTAAAAACAAAGGCTGACATCACCGCCGTCCAAGAAATGCGATGGACGGGACAAGGACAGAGACGAGTAGGTCCTTGTGACATTTACTACAGTGGCCATATAAAGGAGCGCAAGTTTGGTGTGGGATTCGTGGTGGGAGAGAGACTCCGTCGCCGAGTACTATCATTCACTCCGGTGAATGAACGTCTAGCCACAATCCGCATCAAAGCGAGGTTCTTCAACATATCGCTGATCTGCGCCCACGCTCCGACGGATGAGAAGGACGATGTGACCAAAGATGCCTTTTATGAGTGCTTGGAACGCACTTATGAGAGATGCCCCGCCACGATGTCAAAATCGTGCTTGGCGACTTTAACGCCAGGGTGGCAAAGAAGGTATATTTGGCACTACGGTCGGTAAATTCAGCCTCCACGAGGAAACATCCCCAAATGGGTTGAGGCTGATCGACTTCGCCGGGGCCCGAAATATGGTTATCTGTAGTACTAGATTCCAGCACAAAAAAATTCATCAAGCTACCTGGCTGTCTCCGGATCGAAAAACTACCAACCACATCGATCATGTTGTGATAGACGGAAGACACGTCTCTAGTGTTTTAGATGTGCGTGCGCTCCGAGGTCTTAAAATCGACTCGGACCACTATCTTGTTGCAGCAAAGATTCTCAACCGCCTCTGTGCAGCAAAAAACGCACGCCAACAAACACAAGGAAGGTTCGACGTCGAGAAGCTGCAATCACAACAGACTGCCGAACGATTTTCTACTCGGCTTGCACTCCTGCTCTCTGAGAGCATTAGTCAACAACTCGGTATAAGGGAACTGTGAGACGGCATTTCAAACTCCTTCCGTACAGCTGCAACCGAAACCATTGGTTTTCGGAAAGAGCAAAAGAACAGCTGGTACGACGAGGAGTGCCGTGTCGCAGCGGAGAAAAAACAGGCTGCCTACCTCGCAACGTTACGATCGACCACTACACGTGCGGGATGGGATAGATACCGAGAATTGAAGAGGGAAGCGAGACGCATTTGCAGAGAAAAGAAAAAAAAAGAGGCCGAAATGCGTGAGTATGAAGAGCTTGATAAGCTGGCCGACAGGGGTAATGCTCGAAAATTTTGCGAAAAAATGCGGCGGCTTACAGAAGGTTTCAAGACCGCAGCATACTCTTGTAGAACCCCCAAAGGTGATCTAGTCACTGATGCCCAGAGCATAGTTAAATTATGGAGGGAACACTTCTCCAGCCTGCTGAATGGCAGTGAACGCACAACACCAGGAGAAGGAGAACCCGATTCCCAATCGATGACGATGGAGCAGACGTTCCATTACCCGACCATGAAGAAGTTCGAATAGCAATTGCCCGCCTGAAGAACAACAAAGCGGCGGGGGCCGACGGATTGCCGGCCGAGCTATTCAAACACGGCGGCGAAGAACTGATAAGGAGCATGCATCAGCTTCTTTGTAAAATATGGTCGGACGAAAGCATGCCCAACGATTGGAATTTAAGTGTGCTATGCCCAATCCATAAAAAAGGAGACCCCACAATCTGCGCCAACTACCGTGGGATTAGCCTCCTCAACATCGCATATAAGGTTCTATCGAGCGTATTGTGTGAAAGATTAAAGCCCACCGTCAACAAACTGATTGGACCTTATCAGTGTGGCTTTAGACCTGGAAAATCAACAACCGACCAGATATTCACCATGCGCCAAATCTTGGAAAAGACCCGTGAAAGGAGAATCGACACACACCACCTCTTCGTCGATTTCAAAGCTGCTTTCGACAGCACGAAAAGGAACTGCCTTTATGCCGCGATGTCTGAATTTGGTATCCCCGCAAAACTAATACGGCTGTGTAAACTGACGTTGAACAACACGAAGAGCTCCGTCAGAATCGGGAAGGACCTCTCCGAGCCGTTCGATACCAAACGAGGTTTCAGACAAGGCGATTCCCTATCGTGTGACTTTTTCAACCTGCTTCTGGAGAAAATAGTTCGAGCTGCAGAACTTAACAGAGAAGGTACCATCTTTTATAAGAGTGTACAGCTGCTGGCGTATGCCGATGATATTGATATCATCGGCCTCAACACCCGCGCCGTTAGTTCTGCTTTCTCCAGGCTGGACAAGGAAGCACAGAAAATGGGTCTGGTAGTGAACGAGGGCAAGACGAAATATCTCCTGTCATCAAACAAACAGTCGTCGCACTCGCGACTTGGCACTCACGTCACTGTTGACAGTCATAACTTTGAAGTTGTAGATAATTTCGTCTATTTAAGAACCAGCATTAACACCACCAACAATGTCAGCCTGGAAATCCAACGCAGGATTTCTCTTGCCAACAGGTGCTACTTCGGACTGAGTAGGCAATTGAAAAGTAAAGTCCTCTCTCTACGAACAAAAGCCAAACTCTATAAGTCGCTCATAATTCCCGTCCTGCTATATGGTGCAGAGGCTTGGACGATGTCAACAACTGATGAGTCGACGTTGCGAGTTTTCGAGAGAAAAGTTCTGCGAAAGATTTATGGTCCTTTGCGCGTTGGCCACGGCGAATATCGCATTCGATGGAACGATGAGCTGTACGAGATATACGACGACATTGACATAGTTCAGCGAATTAAAAGACAGCGGCTACGCTGGCTAGGTCATGTTGTCCGAATGGACGAAAACACTCCAGCTCTGAAAGTATTCGACGCTGTACCCGCCGGGGGAAGCAGAGGAAGAGGAAGACCTCCACTCCGTTGGAAGGACCAAGTGGAGAAGGACCTGGCTACGCTTGGAATATCCAATTGGCGCCACGTAGCGAAAAGAAGAAACGACTGGCGCGCTGTTGTTAACACGGCTATAATCGCGTAAGCGGTGTCTGCGCCAATTAAGAAGAAGAAGAGGAGGACGTGGTTCATATTTCGGATTTTCATTTTTACCTTTGTGGTTTTCACCATTCGAAGAAAAAGTATTTTCTTTAAAATCACTTCTGGTGAAGCTTCGGCCTTACGCTTTTTACTAGGCCTTTTATTTTTCTTTAAAATCCAGTCAGTTTCCAGAGCTAATTCTTCTTCATAAGTTTCGTATTGAGATTGACTACAATTAGGCACAAGTGGGCGATTATTTTGTTCTTTAAGCTTTTGATTTTCACTTTTTAATTGTTCTCATAATTGTTCTAATTCTCTCAATTTTTGTTTCAATTAATCTATTTCGGAAGCTAATTTTTTCGGTTGGCTTGTTGGTATTTCTTGACCCCCTCCAGGGGGCGGGGTACGAAGCATAATCCAGCTATATACTATATGTCTATTGTATTAGGGATTATTCGTAGGTAAGGTGAGTGAGTTAGCCAATAGTAAGTGAATATAAGTAAGTATATATATGTATGTATAGGCTAGCCTAGTACAGGTAAAAAAGCTTAACTTAAAGAACGCAAGTACAAGTCTGTTCTTGTATTAGATAACAATAAAGCTTATACTATGGTGGAGACTTTTCCAAATTCCTTTTTGCTGGTCAAAGTTCAATAAGAAGAGAAAAGAAATGGTAATAGGTTGCCCTACATCTACTGAGAAACTTTTACTTTTACTTTTTCCAGTCGATCTCCGAGAAAAGCACTTTCGTATACAAACAAGTTGTTTATTTTAATTATTGTAAATATTTAAAATTATTGAATTTATTTCTTTCACACTTTGTTTTTCTCCACTTCGCTCCAGGGTTGCCATGCGCAAAGAGTGAGCTTTTATCATCAATCCGCCTCGACTCTCTGAGTAATGATGTGTCGCGACTGAAATAGCGCGTTTGGGTTGATGCGACTAGCGCGATCTTTGTTTTTTGTAAGTCCTGGTGCGTCAATGTATCGCAATGAGAGTAAGCTACAAACTTAAGTTTAAGTTGCTCTATGAACTTGAGCATATATGCGACTACTCTGTGGGATCGGAGGAACGTGAAAATCTTTCAAGAATTTCATTATCATCCACCATTGTATGATAGTTGTCGATCTTTCAACCTTCTGGGGCGATTATGTTGCACATTGCCGATTGTGGACAAGAAACTGTGGATTCGGTTCACCATCGGGGGCCATTACACCAGAGCATGGTGGTGGCACGATTCAGGGGTTTGCACTCTCTTGTACTAAGACCAGGAGGATTGTCGGCAATTGCTACGTGTCGCCATGTGGCTGTTCCTACTAGGTCAAGTATTTGAGAGGTTGGATTAGAAATATACGTTTTCACGAGTGTGATGGCTTTTTCAACCAGGCTAAAACGATTTCGGAGTCGGACCATAGATATAATTTGCATTTTGAAATGTTCATGTGGGTCTGAACCATGGAAACTAGCTTTGCTAGTAGCAGAACGCCACAGAGTTCAAGTCGTGGTAGACTTATAGTTTATAGAGGTGCGACTTTGGCTTTTGCCGCTAGCAGGTGGCTTGTGGTTGTGGTGTTGCTTTGTGTGTGCACATAGATCGTGGCACAATATGCCTTTTCAATGGCATCGCAGAAGCGGCGTAGTTCCACTTTGTATTCGGGGGAATAGTTTACCCACCGTGGAATTTGTATCTGCGAGATGTCTTTCAGAGTAGTAACAAACTGGGACCACTTTTCTAACCGAAGAGGTATCACTTGTTCGTCCCAGTCTGTTCCGTCTGGCCATAATTCTTTAATCAGGATTTTCGCTTGTATCATGATTGGCGAAAGCCATCCTGCGGGGTCGAAAATTTTTGCCATTGGAGCCACAGCCTCTCGTCTATATACGTTTGTGTTTTTAACACTTGTATTGCCAGAGGAAATTCTGACTTTGTGTCTTCTGCCAGTTCGTGTAGTGTACAAATGACTAGATATGGGGCACAGTTTACGCCGAAGGTTGCTGTTTTTAATTTAAAGTCGCGTAGTGGACTATTTGCAGATTTTCGGAAAATAATTCGCAGAAAATCTTGACCGTCTTTATGTACGAGCATTTGTCGATACATTTTTTCGACATCTCCATTGAACACGTATTTGTATATAAGCCATTTTAATATGAGGAGCATTAAATCTGGTTAGAGTGTGGGTCCCGTGAATAGAATATCATTTAGGGAATTCCCCGAGCTAGTAGATCTGGAGGCATTGACGACAATTCTGACTTTTGTTGTTTTTTTGTCAGGCTTTACTACTACATGATGTGGCAAGTAGAATTAGTAATATTTGCATTTTATGAGTTTTTCGCATGGGCTTACTTCCTCCATAAGATCTAAATGAAGGTATTCTTTGCAGACTCCATCCTGATGTTTGAGCTCACCTTTCCTAAGTAGGATTTTTTCCATACTTAGGAACTGATGTATTGCAGAGGTGCGGGAGGGACCTATGGCGAGTGTATTTGGAAATTGTTGTTTAAATGGTACTCGTACGATATATCGACCATTTCCGGATCTAGTAGTTGTGGCTTTGTAAAAGTCTTCACAATACTGATCATCTGGCATTGTAATTGAAATGGGGGGAGCTCTTCTAACTCCCAAAATTTCCTTAATTGTGAATTAAGGTATTCGTTGGATATTTCTTCCACTTGAGTTGTCATGATGTTAGCTGGTTCTGCCACTAGCCCACTTAGTATTCAACCGAATATAATATTTTGAGCTAGAAGGGTGTTTGAAATTTTGTCCACTTCTTCTAGTATAATTTCCGGTATAAGGTAGATGCCCAATAGAAGATCTATTTAAGCGGTGGTGTAGCTGTTAGGATCTGCTAGCTTTAGGTGTGTAACCCTTTGCCAATGCTTGCTATTTATATGATACTCCATTCCCGTAATTTCATAATTGGCTTGTTTTGTTGGTAGGGTTAGCCTATTTTACGCCCTAGACGCTAAAAATGATCGTTGTGATCCTTGGTATATTAGGGCTCTCAATTTGAAAAGTTCTCCTAGGTGTTCGATGGAGATAACTGCTGTTGATAATAATACCTTACTTTGATTCTCGCTGTGTTGCGTTTGAGATTTTAATGCCTTTGAGCAACAATGTCTCTTGGCGAAATTCGGGATTTTGTGTTTCGGGAGTTGCGGTTGCAACTAAACCCATGGCTTTTTTTGAGAAAGCGCTACTTTAGGGTGTTCTAGGAAGTTTATTGAAATGCAACATTGAATGATGCCACTTGTGGCAATATACGCAATTGAATATGCTTTCACAATTATGGAATGCTGTTAGTGGGACAAGCAGTTTGTACAGAGTCTTTGTTTGTTTATATTGTTCGGATCTGAACGATTGACTTTTAAAAAGCTTCTGTTTAAATTGTTGTTGTTACTAACTTGGGATCTAATGAAACTTCGATTTAGTTCGTGTTGCAAGTTTTTTGTTCTGACAATTTTTTCATCTACTCTTTCCGAAATTTCATATTGGGTAGTTAAGAAATAGTTCATTTGTTGCCACGTTTGGCACTTTCTTCGGGATGAGAGCGATTGCTCACACAAAAGCAAAGATTTTTTTGGTAATGCCGCGGAGCATATGTTTACCAGTAAGGGGTCCCAATTGCCTCTGGGAATATTCTGTGTCGATAGAACCGAAAAACAATTTGAAACAGTGGATTAAAGGTTTATAAATTCTTCACTTGTTTCTTTCTGAATTTTTGGTAAATTCATTAATATGGTGACTTATTTGTCGACCAATATTCTTTCATTCTCGTATCGTTCTTTTAGAGTTTCCCAAGCCAAATTTGAAATTGTAGTCATTTAATGCGAACTGTTTGACTATTCCGTCTGCTTGACCTTTTGGTTTGTATCGAAGATGATACAATTTCTGCGCGTGCGATAATTTTAGATGGTTTATGTACACGGCCGTAAACATGACCCGGAAGGACGTCCATTATTCATAATCTCCATGAAATATTTCTGTTTCACATGCTGGCACTATAAGGTGAATTCCTGTTTGCTTGGAATTTGTGGCAGCTATACTCTCGGTTGTGGAGTAGGTGCAATTGCTTTAACTAATCTCAATTGATCGGAGATCAAAGCTCCCGTTTCTTCGTACGTGTCTAAGCAGTTTTCGTATTTGGAACAAGCCGAGGATTTAAAATTTTCCGGTACATCTGATTCGTCAGATTCTACGGTTGCGTCATACGCATCTTGGAGACGTGTCAAGAAATTGCCTAGATTTTCTTTTTTGATTTCTAATACCGATTCAAAATCGTCTTGAATCGGTGAAGATGAAAATCGAGTGCAGTATCGAATTAGACTGTCACTCTCAGCAATAAACTTAGTATATGAAACGCCTTTCAGCTTTTTTTGTTTCATAGCACCTTGCTTTGAGCGTGTAGCTTCTGCAGGTGTTCATGGGCTCTTTTCTTCAGAAATCATTTTTGGTACTTTCAGATTGGCTAAATGAGTATCAGCCTTCCCCCTTCTGCCCGTCACCACATCTTTCTATGCAACATTGGTACGCCACATTCCCCACACTCACCACCTCATCATTCGCTACTCACATTATATATGTACCACGCTCTAACCCCCACACAATGACATCACACACTCATCACTCAAGAGAACACCAAACACCATCACCTACTTTTGCTGAACCAAATTGACAAAAGGACAGACAACATGAAAAAACCACTCTCTGGCGCTACGACATCGGTCCGGTCTATACGACTCTTTTTGGCGAACGTTTACCTTTAAATTATCTTTACACTAAAATATTTTGTACCCAAATTTTGAGTTGAAAGTTTTCCCTGTTTTTGCGAACATTTTGTTCAGAATTGGAACATCTTTATACCATTGTTGTGAGGAAATAAATAAATAAGTAATAAATTAGAAAGTGAAATCAACAACTAAAGTGCAAACGATTTTTTTTTTATACTCTCGCAACAATGTTGCTAAGGAGAGTATTATAGTTTTGTTCACATAACGGTTGTTTGTAAGTCCTAAAACTAAAAGAGTCAGATATAGGGTTATATATACCAAAGTGATCAGGGTGACGAGTAGAGTCGAAATCCGGATGTCTGTCTGTCCGTCCGTCCGTCTGTCCGTCCATCCGTCCGTGCAAGCCGTAACTTGAGTAAAAATTGAGATATCATGATGAAACTTGGTACACGTATTCCTTGGCTCCATAAGAAGGTTAAGTTCGAAGGTGGGTAAAATCGGCCCACTGCCACGCCCACAAAATGGCGGAAACCGAAAACCTATAAAGTGTCATAACTAAGCCATGAATAAAGATTTTAAAGTGAAATTTGGCACAAGGGATCACATTAGGGAGGGGCATATTTGGACGCAATTTTTTTGGAAAAGTGGGCGTGGCCCCGCCCCCTACTAAGTTTTTTGTACATATCTCGGAAACTACTATAGCTATGCCAACCAAACTCTACAGAGTCGTTTTCTTTAGGCATTTCCATATACAGTTCAAAAATGGAAGAAATCGGATATTAACCACGCCCACCTCCCATACAAAGGTTACGTTGAAAATCACTAAAAGTGCGTTAACGGACTAACAAAAAACGTCAGAAACACTAAATTTTACGGAAGAAATTGCAGAAGGAAGCTGCACCCAGGCTTTTTTTAAAAATTGAAAATGGGCGTGGCCTCGCCCACTTATGGACCAAAACCATATCTCAGGAACTACTAGACCGATTTCAATGAAATTCGGTATATAATATTTTCTTAACACCCTGATGACATGTACGAAATATAGGTGAAATCGGTTTACAACCACGCCTTCTTCCAATATAACGCAATTTTGAATTCCATCTGATGCCTTCTCTGTATAATATATAATGCCTTCTCTGTATAATATATAATATTATATATATATATATATATAATATTATATATAATATAATATAGTACATTAGGAACCAATGATGATAGCGGAATAAAACTTTACACAAATACGGTATTTGAAAAATATGTAAATGACGGATAATGAATTCTCGATTATCACTTATCATGCGAGAGTATAAAATGTTCGGTGACACCCGAACTTAGCCCTTCCTTACTTGTTTTATATTCAAATTGGTTACATATACGGTGAGTGCTGATAAGGTGGCATATAGAATAAAAAAGGTGATACCTAAAACAATACATGGCCCTTCGAGCTTAAAAGAAAGGCACTACGGAAATTAAACAAAAAAAATTCCTATATTGATTTTTATTGAAAATTATAATATTTAAATCTAAAAACATAAAATCAAGTGTTGTAGGAATATAAAATACATACGTGCTGTGGCCGTGAATTCATATACCCAAATAGAAACAAGTACACAAGTAAAAGAAAATTAATATCTAATATATGAAATTCTCGTGTCACGGTGTATGTTATTGAAGTCCTCTGAAACCGCTCGACCGATTTTCGTGAATCTTAGCGTGCATATCGGCTAGGGTGGAGAATCGGACAACATCTATTTTTCATCCTCCTAAATGTTAAGGGAAATTGGAAATTGGAAAATTCCCAAAAAGTAACATTTTTCCATACAAATTTTTTTTTTCAATTTTTGTTTGTTTTGTTTTTTAATATTTTTATTTGGCAAATATTTGAATCATTCAATTTCGGTCGGATGCTTTTTTTATTTCGGCTATTCAAAAGAAATATTATTGAAAATTATTCAGTGAAAACGTTGTGTTTCACATAAAGTGATCAATTACAGTTTGAAATTTCTTACGAAGCCACGAAGAGGTCGCGCTAATATCGGTCGGCGTTCTTTTTGCCATCAACGTATGGTAGCTCAAGACACATGAACGACTACTCCCAGGATGCTATGACATACATGTGGAATTATGGAACGGATTGGAATTATCCAATTGCTTTTCTTTCGGAAACTCAAACTTGAAATGATTGATATCTACTGTATAGGCGTCGCTCACCAGACGACAGTGGCAGAACATCCACCATTCATATTCACCATTATTGTGTAATTCACATTCAAAACTCATATCAATGTTGAGTATTGCAGTTTGGTGTAATCGATAAAATACGTTTGTAATTACGTTACCAAAGGAAGCAACATGGCGGTTATTGGTCTTGAACGATACGGTCGATACGTGAACTGCAATAAAGCGCTTTGTACGATATTTACTTTTGCAATTCATGAACGTTTTCCGACTGTTGTGCGTCTCGCAGTTAATTTGGAGAGCGTATTTCAACCCAGGGAATACAGTACAGCCAGTGGAAAGACCGCCAGCAACAAAATTAACAGTGACAATTTTTTTCTCAACTTTCGTCAGTGATCCGTTTGTGAGAACATTGTTCTATTCGGAAATGCCTTGATAATATAAGTACATGGAATGCATCGCTGAGAAATAGTTACGCAGAAAGCGAAAGCAAGGCCAACCAGTAGATGGACATCCACGTGTGTTATCAACTAATGCATTAGGAACAAATTTACACAATCCACACGATAAACGACGATTGTTTCTACCATCGGTTGCTATTGATTAATGTACGCGCTTCAACTTTATTTGAGCCATTGCGTACTGTGAATAGTATGGTGTGTACAAATTTTGGAGAAGTAAGCCAGCAATTACAATTGCTGGAACATGTTAAACACTACAATGAAAATGAAGTAAGCACTCTTTTCGCTATAAACATTTAGGCAAATCAGCATTTAAATCCGCGTCTAAAAATTTTAAATGGATCAATTCCGGGGGTTCGATATCAATTCCATCTGTCGTTTATCAATTCACGAAAGATGAACTCATCACGAATGTTCGGACATTGGCCAAATTATTCTAACTATGATTCCTTAAGTGCATGCGCAATGTTAGCTGCCAAAAATACCGATGTTGTTCACTTAATCTAGAAGATTCAAAGTCAAATTCCGGGAGACTTGCGCTCATACAAATCGATCGATCGTCTTGACAGTGAAGACGACGCCGAGGATTATCCAGTGGAATTTCTAAATTCTTTGGAGAGGCTTGGTATGCCACCGCATCATTTCCGTCTCAAAGTTGGATCTGTTGTTATTATGTTCCGCAATCTGCGCGTTGTATTCGAGATGGCAATCAACAGGACACAAGGATAGTCGCATAGTATGTGGCATAATTTGGAAATGCTATGTTTTTCACACGGTTAGATATACGTGGCTTGCTTACGAGTTGGAAAACCATCTTTTCTGTACATCGGAACAAAAACCAAAAAATGTTGTCAAAACACTTAATTTCACGCAGGACAATGGCTGCGAGGTCAAAGAGCACTTCAATGAAACGGATAATTTGCGGACAGGTATAACGCTTCGATTCAGTATTTACTTTGGATTGACTTTCATTTACTTAGAGAAGTTCAACTAAATAACACTTAATTTTTGTAATCGAAAAGAATTCATTACTATTGTGAAATGAAATATAATTTTTTCTTTTCAAATATAAAACAAAAAAAAAGTTTGTTTATCTTTTAATCATCAAACGAAATATTACATAAAACGAAGCAATGTGGTGACGAAACGGAGTTCGTCGGGTTTTCTAGTATACGTATACAAAATACAAAAAAAAAACCAAAAAGTGTCAACAGCAGTATAAAGTGCTTATTACATAAAAGAACAAATTAGAGAATATATCTCACCTATTAAAAAAAGCAAAAATAACCAAAAAGAAACCAAACGGGCGCGAACTAAATTAAATAATGTATATAAAGCTCAATAAAAATAAACACACTTACAAAAAATTATACGGGCGCGAATTCAAACAAGAATCAAAACTAAAAGAAATAGAAGAAATCAGAAGTTGGAATAATCAGCTGGCATCCAGCGAAGAGGAGGAACTGGATAACGCAACACACTCACACTCACTTCTGATCGGTATAACCCAAAAACCCCTCAGGGAAATCAAAGCATCATTTCCATTTTTGGTTTTCATTTTTATGTTTATCCATTCCTGGATTGCTCAAAGGAAGTAATAGGCCCAATAAAAATTCTAAAGCAAACATCAAAGAGAGAAAGAGTATAAACATACATATATATATACATTTATAGAAATATCTCTATTAATATACATTAACACACATACGTTAAATTATTTATATACATACATATATACTTACATTTAAGTGCAGAGGTTAAATACCTGCACATTACAGTTTCTCTCTTTTTCTGTTAATTCGTACCGCCAAAATAATAAAATTATGGACATATGTACATACATATGGCATACAAGCGGCCTGTACTTACATATGCGTACAAACGTCTATACATACGATATCCCTCACATAGGATATAATTGAACGATTAAAAATAAGAATAAAAACTTTAAATTTGAAGGAAAATTATTGCAATATTTCGCAGAAAATGACCGTGCGGCAATTATAACAATTTTTCTTCTAAAGAAATATAGGTTTATATACATATGTATATATGTGTATTATTTACATGTATTATATATAAACATATATTCACATCCCAATAGGCAACAAATTTTAGTAAAATACCTCTCTTTTTGTAAAATATGTATATATATGTATATATATATATATCGTAAGTAAATACAAAGGCGAGTAATACGAACTATCAACGCAGATTTCATTAATTTTATCGGAAATAAAAACTCTCATTTACCTAGCAACCTAGAGTAGTAGCTGCTACAAATACAAGCCCAAGAAGCAAGTTCTGGCATTCACCTCAAAGTGCCAGCATGCGATACAGAAATATTTCATGGAGGTTATGAACAATGGCCGTCCTTCCGGGTCATGTTAACTGCCGTGTATATAAACCATCCAAAATTATCGCAAGCGCAAAAATTGTATCATCTCCGATACAAAACAAAAAGTCAAGCAGGCGTCATAGTAAAACAGTTCGCTCTTAATGACAATAATTTCAATTTGGCTTGAGAAGCTTTATAAGAACGATAAGTGAGAATAAAAGAATATTGG